>NW_007378081.1:112803-126215 GCF_000475195.1 Diaphorina citri | reverse complement strand
CTTACTTAGGCCAGCCACTCAATATCAGGGAGATCTGACAGGTGGACCTGATCAGGTGTACCTATCATATCTACCTGATAGTGAGTGGCTGGCGTTAGGTTGGCTAGTCATGGCCTTAAGGTGTGTCCAAACATTGTCAACGCCGTCGACTGAAACCGTACACTGCCTCGACACCTCGTCGATCGACGGTGTCGACTATATGTGGGGACGCAGCTTTAGGTAACTTGAACCTTTTTTTTTTCATTTTATTATTAACCTCTATCTCTTGATTATTTAACTATTCTTTCTTGATTTCTTCTGTTCCTCCTCTTTGTGTTCTCAGGCGGCCATCGACATATTCCTAAGTGAAGATCAGTACATGGTTCTGCCACGAGAGAGAAGTGGGAACGGAACGGGGTCTTGAGGTTTTTAGTGCTGACGGGGGTTTTACCCTCCATTCGGCGACAAGTTATCCGCCTCCTCACCTCCTTAATCTCACCCAGCCTTAGTGGCGCCTCCCAATGGATCAATGTAAGAGGATAATAAGGAAATGTAAGAGAGGATAATAAGGAAATGTAAGACAATAGGAGAATGCACTACGTACGAAACAAACTAGCTAGTGGCAAAGCAAAATCTCACTCATATCCAGTTTCACAAATGGACACGAGAGAGCGGGCAAGTATTCTTCAGTATTCTGAGCACCTCCTGAGGGTTATTCCTCACCAACGAGAAGCACAAGACCCACACCATTCTCTTCAGTGGGATTTTCTGAGTGCAGAGTGGGATATTTTGTGTGTCAGTGGGATTTTCGAGGGTTATTCCTCACCAACGAGAAGCACAAGACCCACACCATCCTCTTCAGTGGGATTTTCTGAGTGCAGAGTGGGATATTTTGTGTTCAGTGGGATATTTTGAATCCAGTAGGATAAGAATGAGGGTTATTCCTTACCAATGAGAAGCACAAGACTCACACCATTCTCTTCAGTGGGATTTTCCGAGTTCAGAGTGGGATATTTTGTGTGTCAGTGGGATATTTCGAAAGTTCAGTGGGATATTTTCATTCCAGTAGGACAAGAATTAGGGTTGTTTTTGATCAATGAGAAGCACAAGACTCACACCATTCTGTTCAGTGGGATTTTCTGATTTCAAAGTGAGATATTTTGTGTGTTAGTGGGATATTTTGATTCCAGTAGGATACGAATTTCACATCTACCATAGGTTTTTATTTTGTTAGCATAAATAACCGTACAGAATTTCTGATTCACCGATTCTAATATTATTTTAGAACCAAGGGAGCAAGGGACCCAACTAGAGAAAAGTAGTTTTTTTTAGATTGCCAGGTGATTAGGTCGACTACGCTAGCTGACCTAATCTTTGACAAGATTTACCTGTCTTGTACCTACTCTTATCATACCTAGGTGCTCAGATTCGATGGTTAAGTACCAGGTAATTGAGGTTAATCGATTTATAATGCTTTAATTGAATGTAGATCAATCAATCAGAGGTACACTTACTATTGAATTGAATACCATCAAGGTAGTTTACTCGAATCTTGTTTTTATTCAAAACCAAATCCTCTGTTTCAAGTACCTAATGGTTATCTGAAACCACAGGAATCTGAGATGTGATCCTGAGGGAAATTATGCATTACCTATGGTGTAAATTAAGCTTAATGGTGTAATTGAACTGTAATGGCCAATATTGGACACTCTGACAACATAGGTAGGACAGACTGAGTGTTTGAATTTTCACCCACAAAAGATCTAACCAGGTCGCAGTGACCAAGGGCGTTTATTATAGCCGATGGCCCTACTCCCTACTTATACCAATACCAATACCTTCCATTCAAGAGTCTATTATTATTTCCAACATGCCAACACAATACCAAGAGAGTATTATTGCCATCCGTGTATGTTTCGTGTAGGCACTATAAGTGTAAATGACCCTAGACTTGAACTTCAGGTTGAAAGCTGGATTTTCCGCAGATGTCTCCTTGGCGGGGATAGTAAGCTTATCACCAGCCCAGATGTCCCAACAGTCTCATCCACAATTAGCGATGTATTTGCCAAGCTTGTTCCAGTTGTGCGAATAGTCGAGTTTCAGGTGCCCTTGTGTATTGAAGGAGTAGCGGTTGCGATGCTGAAGCTGCATCAAATCCTCGTAGGTCAGTGTGGACGATTCGCTTTTGACGTCGGTTGTGCTCGAGTAGTAATCTTCGCTGCTCACATCTCGCGACAGGGCCTTCGGATTCCTGGAATAAAAAATACGTGTGAAAGGATGAATTTTGAGGCAAAGTCACTAATGCTGAGATTGTCTCAGAGACATAGGTCGTAGGCCTGCGGTCTGTCGGGCGGTCTGAGCGTGACTGGCGGACATAATGGCGGAAATACCATGAGACCTGGAACTCGAGCTTTTTCCGCCACACACGTTAAGATGGTATGACGGACCTAAGTCTGTGAGACGGCGATCTGTCAGACAGTGTGAGCGTGAGTGACGGACATAACGTGTGTGAAGGAAAAAGCATCAGACCTGTGGATCTCAAGCTTTTTCAGCCACACACGTTATTATGGTATGGTTCGCTGCTCACATCTCGCGACAGGGCCTTCGGATTCCTGGAATAAAAAATACGTGTGAAAGGATGAATTTTGAGGCAAAGTCACTAACGCTGAGACCGTCTCAGAAACGTAGGTCTGCGGTCTGTCGGGCGGTCTGAGGGTGACTGGCGGACATAATGGCGGAAATACCATGAGACCTGGAACTCGAGCTTTTTCCGCCACACACGTTAAGATGGTATGACAGACCTAGGTCTGTGAGACGGCGATCTGTCAGACAGTGTGAGCGTGACTGGCGGACATAACGTGTGTGAAGGAAAAAGCATCAGACCTGGATCTCATGCTTTTTCCGCCACACACGTTAATACGGTATGACAGATCCATGTATGTCTGTCAGACGGTCTTAGCGCAGTGTTGCCGGTGCTATTTGCCTTACAATTTCAACCTGGACCTTTGCTTCAATATCAAATGCCTGCCTGAACAACTGACCAGGTGAGAGAGAGAGAGACTAGAAGAGACAGAATGCTAGAAGAAAAAATAAACCTTGGTAGTTCAATGGACAATGGATATTTTAAATGGTGGATGTGTCTAAATAACCAAAATTTTCAATACAATGGCACCTATGAGGCTATGGCTAAAAATTTATGTTCGCCTGTAAATAACTTAGATATGCAATATGCAAAACATGTAGGTACAATCCCTGCACGATGCAACCCTTACCTTAAAGACGAAGAAAAAGAAAAATTCCGTTGGTCCTCATTTTTCCTCCTCTATGACTTTGAAACATCACCCAAGTAAGCGCAACTGATCTATTGTGCAACCCTTACCATAAAGATTCTACTATAGGACCAATCGGTAACCACCTACTGTAAGTGCCTACCTATTTACAATAATGGTGCTTAAATAAATGGTTCGAGTAGGTAGGTACTTCTACTATAGGACCAATCGGTAACCACCTACTGTAAGTGCCTACCTATTTACAATAATGGTGCTTAAATAATAGGTTCGAGTAGGTATAGGTACCTGTACACAAATCTGAACAAGTTGGTACTTTTTCAATTGATGGGATTGAAATTATCAGTTCCCTTCAACCAAAACCAGTGAAGAGTAAAAGTTATTTTCATATTTAGATACTTAAAATGAACCTTCACAAAGTTACTAAGTCTACCATCAATCAACTAATGTTGTTTCTCACCACTTTTCTCTTCCAGACACAAACTCTCGTTCGATCCTGGACTCAGTCAAATTCCCAAGACATCCGGATTCTCCCACTACAACACGGACACCTGCTTCGTACTCATCCTACAGAATCTGAATGACGCCAAAACTTTTCTCCTGAAGCTACTGCTTCTTAATAAGGATGTAAGTAAAAAAGTCAAATTCCCAAGACATCCGGATTCTCCCATTACAACACGGACACCTGCTTCGTACTCATCCTACAGAATCTGAATGACGCCAAAACGTTTCTCCTGAAGCTACTGCTTCTTAATAAGGATGTAAGTAAAAAAAAAAATCTCTGGTATGAACATCACACGACTTTCCTCATCCTATTGAATGATGCTCTTACCGTTCTCGAGATATTTTGTTTACAGACAGGTTGACAGCTATTTCCTCATCCTATTGAATGATGCTCTTACCGTTCTCGAGATATTTTGTTTACAGACAGGCAGACAGACACACAGACAGACAGACAGACACACACACGGACCAATGGCTGAAACTTTGGATTTAGGCTCTAGGGACCTCAAAACGTGTTTCAACACTAAAAACTGACCATCGAAATTTTGACCCGATCACATTACTTTCCTTCCTATAGGATAAGGAAAGTTTAGGCTCTAGGGACCTCAAAACGTGTTTTAACACTAAAAACTGACCATCGAAATTTTGACCCGATTACATTACTTTCCTTCTTATAGCATAAGGAAAGTAAAAATGGTTTGATAGAGGAGGCTTTAACAACAGAGGTTTTATCGTCCTGAAAGCGGAGAAAAGAGGAGTACAGGATAGAAGAAAGTCAGCCGTTCCGAGAACGAACCTTATCTGGTCAGGATAAAATCCTCCCCGGGCTGTCGGACTCGCGACCTAGCGCTTACAAGGCAGACAAACTACTGTCCCAGCAAGCTAGCCTGGTACTGAACTTAAGGTAGAAACAAACTACTATGGGGAGTCAGACAGATGTAGTTAAAATACTACTTATCATTACCTGTTCCTAAACGGATAATGATCGCCCTCGGAACGGCTGGCATTCTCCTATTCTGTCTTCCTTCTCTCTTCGATTTCGGGACGATAGAACCTTAGCAGTTACAGTTCCCTCTGCCAAAGTTCTTTACCTACTTGTTCCTCTCAAACTCACCTATGTCGACTCATGGATCTATGTTTGGTGTTGTACTGGGAGGAGGGAGGGGGAGGAAGGTCGGATTCAAGTCTCCAGTGGGGGCGATGAAGGGGAGGTCCCGGGGGCAACAGGCGACAGTCCAGATCTCGGAATTCCGGGCACATGTAGATGTCGCGGTTGTCTGAAATCAGGAGGAGAGAAAGAAATGATTATTCTCATTCAGTAAAATGGTTATTTAAATTTAGCAAACTCTCTCCGTGGGCTTGCATGCCAGACTAGGCTTGCCCCTTTTACACGCCGCGCCGCAGTCGAGTAGAGTCGCCTGAAAAAACAAACCTATGAAAATGATAGAGAGCTTATGTATGAAAATGATATCATTTTCATACATAGGTTTGGCTACTAAAAGTCGCGCAACTAGGTACGCTTCCAATGTGCGACGGACCGAAGTCATTGTCACCTACTTAGGATAACACTGAAACTGAAGAATCTCCTTGCCCCTTTAGAGTCTAACTTTCGTCCCCACAGCATCCGAGATAAATAACCAAAACACTTTTAACACTTTCATTCTCACCAATCTCTAACTCATTTCATTATCTGTGGTAAGTATCCATTATGTTTATGTACCACTTTTCCTTTCTATGGTTAATCATTTAATTGACACAAGACTCACACCATTCTCTTCAGTGGGATTTTCCGAGTTCAGAGTGGGATATTTTGTGTGTCAGTGGGATATTTCGAAAGTTCAGTGGGATATTTTCATTCCAGTAGGACAAGAATTAGGGTTGTTTCTGATCAATGAGAATCACAAGACTCACACCATTCTCTTCAGTGGGATTTTCTGATTTCAGAGTGGGATATTTTGTGTGTTTGTGGGATATTCTGATTCCAGTAGTATACGAATTTTACATCTACCATAGGTTTTTATTTTGTCCTCTTCAGTGGGATTTTCTGAGTGCAGAGTGGGATATTTTGTGTGTCAGTGGGATTTTCTGAGTTCAGAGTGGGATATTTTGTGTTCAGTGGGATATTTTGAAGCCAGTAGGATAGGAACGGAACGGGGTCTTGAGGTTTTTAGTGCTGACGGGGGTTTTACCCTCCATTCGGCGACAAGTTATCCGCCTCCTCACCTTAATCTCACCCAGCCTTAGTGGGGCCTCCCAATGGATCAATGTAAGAGGATAATAAGGAAATGTAAGACAATAGGAGAACGCACTATGCACGAAACAAACTAGCAACTGGCGAAGCAAAATCTCACTCATATCCAGTTTCACAAATGGATTTTTTTAGGTTTGATAGATGGGATTTTCTGAGTGCAGAGTGGGATATTTTGTGTGTCAGTGGGATTTTCTGAGTTCAGAGTGGGATATTTTGTGTTGAGTGGGATTTTCTGAGTTCAGAGTGGGATATTTTGTGTTCAGTGGGATATTTTGAAGCCAGTAGGATAAAAATGAGGGTTATTCCTTACCAATGAGAAGCACAAGACTCACACCATTCTCTTCAGTGGTATTTTCCGAGTTCAGAGTGGGATATTTTGTGTGTCAGTGGGATATTTCGAATGTTCAGTGGGATATTTTCATTCCAGTAAGACAAGAATTAGGGTTGTTTCTGATCAATGAGAAGCACAAGACTCACACCATTCTGTTCAGTGGGATTTTCTGATTTCAGAGTGGGATATTTTGTGTGTTAGTGGGATATTCTGATTCCAGTAGGATACGAATTTCACATCTACCATAGGTTTTTATTTTATTAGCATAAATAACCGTACAAAATTTCCGATTCACCGATTCTAATATTATTTTAGAACCAAGGGACCCAACTAGAGAAAAGTAGTTTTTTTAGATTGCCAGGTGATTAGGTCGTCTACGCTAGCTGATCTAATCTTTGCCAAGATTTACCTGTCTTGTACTCTTATCATACCTAGGTTAGATAGTCCCAACGTTTGTATTTTAAATAAATGTGGGCAGGTGGGCCAATAAATGGTACGTTTTTTAAGTGGGCGAATAAATGGTACACTTACCCCCAAAAAAACACGTTGAATGCACCATGTCATTGGGACCTGGTGATTACTGCAGTCAAACAATTTGTCGCCCCCTCTCAGTTTGGTTCAGGTTACTTTGAGGAAGCGCGAAACTTGTCATCGAATGGAGCTCTAAGGGTTAAGTGGTCGAGAACACCTCCGGCCTGAAGTTACCTTCCATTTATAGGGAATGACACAAAAGATCTAACCAGGTCGCAGTGACCAAGGGCGTTTATTATAGCCGATGGCCCTACTCCCTACTTATACCAATACCAATACCTTCCATTCAAGAGTCTATTATTATTTCCAACATGCCAACACAATACCAAGAGAGTATTATTGCCATCCGTGTATGTTTCGTGTAGGCACTATAAGTGTAAATGACCCTAGACTTGAACTTCAGGTTGAAAGCTGGATTTTCCGCAGATGTCTCCTTGGCGGGGATAGTAAGCTTATCACCAGCCCAGATGTCCCAACAGTCTCATCCACAATTAGCGATGTATTTGCCAAGCTTGTTCCAGTTGTGCGAATAGTCGAGTTTCAGGTGCCCTTGTGTATTGAAGGAGTAGCGGTTGCGATGCTGAAGCTGCATCAAATCCTCGTAGGTCAGTGTGGACGATTCGCTTTTGACGTCGGTTGTGCTCGAGTAGTAATCTTCGCTGCTCACATCTCGCGACAGGGCCTTCGGATTCCTGGAATAAAAAATACGTGTGAAAGGATGAATTTTGAGGCAAAGTCACTAATGCTGAGATTGTCTCAGAGACATAGGTCGTAGGCCTGCGGTCTGTCGGGCGGTCTGAGCGTGACTGGCGGACATAATGGCGGAAATACCATGAGACCTGGAACTCGAGCTTTTTCCGCCACACACGTTAAGATGGTATGACGGACCTAAGTCTGTGAGACGGCGATCTGTCAGACAGTGTGAGCGTGAGTGACGGACATAACGTGTGTGAAGGAAAAAGCATCAGACCTGTGGATCTCAAGCTTTTTCAGCCACACACGTTATTATGGTATGGCAGATCTATGTAGGTCTGTCAGACGGTCTTAGCGCAGTGTTGCCAGATTGATCCTCCCGAATTACCGTACACTGCTAGAAAATTTGAAAACTGCTAGAAATATCGTACATTTTTACTTCTCCTGCCAGTGTTGCCAGACTGGTCAGCTGAGATTACCGTACAATTTTGCTGAAAATACCGTACTTTACCGTACGCCACTTTTATAAAGTCGTACATTTTTGCATAGTACCGTACTTTCAAAGCAAATTATCGTATATTTATCGTAAGGTCAGCTGAGATTACCGTACAATTTTGCTGAAAATACCGTATGCCACTTTTATAAAGTCGTACATTTTTGCATAGTACCGTACTTTTAAAGCAAATTATCGTACATTTATCGTATAAAATCCATTACCGTACACATTATCGTACCAAAGCTCGAATACCGTACAAATACGGTAATTGCCGTACATCTGGCAACACTGTCTTAGGCGTGATTGGTGTCTTAGCGTGATAAGTAGTATGTACCTATTGAATAGGTACTCGCATACATAGGTATCTTCTTGTGTATAGCTGCCAAATTTGGACTATGTGATGATAAGTAGTATGTACCTATTGAATAGGTACTCGCATACATAGGTATCTTCTTGTGTATAGCTGCCAAATTTGGACTATGTGATGATAAAAAACCACAGGCCATTCACAACATCAGCTATTCTTGCGGTTGTAATCCTCTCTGTATTTCACGTATTTGTGTGTGAATGTGAATAATCAAATTTTATGTTGATACTCGCGAGTTTTTGTGTGGATGAAGACGCCAAAACCACATTATGCCAAGAGTTTGCTCCCTATGACCTAACGTCCTGACCTAATGGCCTTCTAAGCGCCCAAATCACGAGCGATGACCGCAAGTCTGACAAAATAGAACTTGGAATAAAAATGTATTGCGGTTCCAATCCTGTGTATTTCACGTATTTGTGTGTGAATAATCAAATTTTATGTTGATACTCGCGAGTTTTTGTGTGGATGAAGATGCCAAACCACATTATGCCAAGAGTTTGCTCCCTATGACCTAACGTCCTGTCCTAATGGCCTTCTAAGCGCCCAAATCACGAGCGATGACCACAAGTCTGACAAAATAGAACTTGGAATAAAAATGTATAAGGGAAAACTTCTAAATAGGTAATGTAACTTTATAGTTCTCAATACCAATTGAATACCTAGGTAAGAGGTAGGTAGGTACCTAATACATGAAACAATAGAGGCTCTCTGCTTGCACTTCCCCCAGGGCTTCATCTTCGCTCCTTTACTGTGGGACGGAGCTCGAAAATTTGGAGCCCCCCCCCGGTGTATCATTCTTTGAACTCTCGGGCGCTCCCCTCAATAAACCCCAGTAGATAGGTAGGTAGGTACAAAGGTAGGTAGAAACTAGAAAAAAGAAGGGATAAGAGAAATTGCACATCCACTAATGGTTGTACAATATTCAAGGAGAAATGAGGAAAAAGTCACATCCACTAATAATAAGAGTACAATTCAAAGGGAGATAATTTATGTAGGTACGAGTAACAGATAGATAATTAGGTAGGTACCCAAGTACCTACTCGCATTAATGGAACTCTTGTTAGGTGCTAGGCATGTACGATTGGATCTTGCGAGGTAGTTATCACCTACTTACCATTCCTCGTGAGGTAATTATTAGTATTAGCTAAGGTAAAAATGCCCTTATGAACTCTACGGTACACCAGGGCCGGATTTAGGGAGGCCAAGGGGCCCTTTCTTTAACTTTTTTTACTTTCGTTATCCTATAATCTTCTTTTTCTTCGCCTTTTCCCGTGTTGAGATGCTGTCGGCGTTTTTTGTCAGCCCCTCAATCAGCCCCGGGATAATTGCTTTTGGCTGACATTTGGTTCTGGCTATAATTTTTTTACGAGTGGAGGCCCTTCGCACCCCACCTTTGCTATTTCTTTAGCAAGGACATTCGTACTTTACCGTATGCCACTTTTATAAAGTCGTACATTTTTGCATAGTACCGTACTTTTAAAGCAAATTATCGTACATTTTATCGTGTAAAATTCATTACCATACACATTATATCGTACCAAAGCTCGAATACCGTACAAATACGGTAATTGCCGTACATCTGGCAACACTGTCTTAGCGTGATTGGTGTCTTAGCGTGATAAGTAGTATGTACCTATTGAATAGGTATTCGCATACATAGGTATCTTCTTATGTATAGCTGCCAAATTTGGACTATGTGATGATGAAAACCCACAGGCCAACAGGCCATTCACAACATCAGCTATTCTTGCGGTTGCAATCCTCTGTATTTCACGTATTTGTGTGTGAGTAATCAAATTTTATGTTGATACTCGCGAGTTTTTGTGTGGATGAAGACGCCAAACCACATTATGCCAAGAGTTTGCTCCCTATGACCTAACGTCCTGACCTAATGACCTTCTAAGCGCCCAAATCACGAGCGATGACCGCAAGTCTGACAAAATAGAACTTGGAATAAAAATGTATAAGGGGAAAACTTCTAAATAGGTAATGTAACTTTATAGTTCTCAATACCAATTGAATACCTAGGTAAGAGGTAGGTAGGTACCTAATACATGAAACAATAGAGGCTCTGTGCTTGCACTATGTAAAAAGCCATAGTAGTCAGTCTAGTTAGCTTGGTTAATAGCGCGTTTGCCTTATAAGTGCTTGATCGCGGGTTCGATTACCGCCCGGGGTGGATTTTATCCTAAACGGATAATGATCGCCCTCGGAACGGCTGGCATTCTCCTATTCTGTCTTTCTTCTCTCTTCGATTTCGGGACGATAGAACCTTAGCAGTTACAGTTCCCTCTGCGAATAAAAATGTATAAGGGGAAAACTTCTAAATAGGTAATGTAACTTTATAGTTCTCAATACCAATTGAATACCTAGGTAAGAGGTAGAGGTAGGTAGGTACCTAATACATGAAATAATAGAGGCTCTGTGCTTGCACTATGTAAAAAGCCATAGTAGTCAGCCTAGTTAGCTTGGTTAATAGCGCGTTTGCCTTATAAGTGCTTGATCGCGGGTTCGATTACCGCCCGGGGTGGATTTTATCCTAAACGGATAATGATCGCCCTCGGAACGGCTGGCATTCTCCTATTCTGTCTTCCTTCTCTCTTCGATTTCGGGACGATAGAACCTTGGCAGTTCCCTCTATCAAAGTTCTTTACCTACTTGTTCCTCTCAAACTCACCTATGTCGACTCATGGATCTATGTTTGGTGTTGATTACATTCAGATGAATCACATAACAATCCTTATCCAATACATCCTTTAATAAACAGAGGATGTTGAAGAATTGAGCTTAGTTTACAAGTTTACATACACATCTACATAGCTAACATACTCGTAAGTTGGAGGAAGTAATTACATTATATCTGCATAGGTAAGTTGGAGCTTCCTATCCTAGGAACCAGCGATAGCAACTTACCAAATTACCAGAGTACCTATTGTTCCAATCTTCATCTTTCCAATCCAATACAATCTTCTCAAACAAATTTATAATGTACCTAATATATATATATATATTAGATCAGCGGTTGTCAAACTTTTTGTTGCGGAGCACCAAATAACAGATGACTAGTGTACTATATGTCACCTGTGGAAACCCTCCGGAGATATTCAGTGGGAATCGAACTTGCGACCCAGATGGGAATCGAACTTGCGACCTTATAGACAGAAGCGCTACCCTCCATCAAGCTAACTAGGTTGGCATTCTCTGTTGGATCCTCATTAATGGAGGGGTTGGTTATTGTTATTACTTATAAGAATTAGGACGGAAGGACAGTTAAGATTTGATGATGAATAGAAATAAAATGACAAAGTAAAAGGCAGAAAAGAAAAGGTTAGGACAAAATTTGGGACCAATAAATTTATCAGACCACAGCAATTACCCTACCAGAGTCCTTACTTATAAGAATTAGGACGGAAGGACAGTTAAGATTTGATGATGAATAGAAATAAAATGACAAAGTAAAAGGAAGAAAGGAAAAGGAAGAAAGGAAAAGGTTAGGACAAAATTTGGGACCAATAAATTTATCAGACCAGAGCAATTACCCTACCAGAGTTTTGGGAAAGTTCAAGTAGAAAGTTTCTCAGGCACCCCTTGCTACCTGCTGAATTTGATCTAAAGCCTACCACACACGGTCTGGTTTTGTTAATACGAAAAAAATGGAGGAGTTGCAAATGGGAAAATATTATTAATAAAAGGTCGATTCCTACGTAAAATGTTGTGAAAAATCCAAATCTGAGGTCAAAACTCCGAAAAAGTAACTTTAAAAGGTCGAAAATTGAATTTTTAATTGCTGTTCTAATGAAAAAGTTCAAATAGTTGTGACGTCAGATTTCACGTCAAAATGCGCAGAAACGCTTGCGCACAAACAAACGAAGCGGGAGTCTTAAATTATGACGTCATCACCTACGGGAGCGTATGCCGTGACGTCAAAGTTCACGATTTACCGGTATTTTTTTAATCGATGTATCTCGGGATCTAGAAGTCATAGAAGAAAAAGAAAAATTCAGTTCTTCCTTATTTTTCCTGCTCTATGACTTTGAAATATCACCCAAGTAAGCGCAACTGATCTATTGAAACACTGAACAATATTGTTCGGTGTTATGTAAGGAGGTACATAGGTATATTACCGTATGATGGCTAAGGCCAGCCACTCACTATCAGGTAGACCTGACAGGTATACACTTGATCAGATCCGCCTGTCAGGTGTATCTGATAGTGAGTGCGCTCATCAGGTATCAGGACATTAGGTAGGTATCAGGACATCAGGTAGACCTGACAGATGGACCTGATCAGGTGTACCTGTCACGTCTACCTGACAGGTGGACCTAATCAGGTGTACCTGTCATGTCTACCTGACAAACGGACCTGATCAAGTCTAGCTGATAGTGAGTGGCTGGCCTAATATAAGCCCATATCAGCATGATATTAGATCGATACAATAGCTATTATATTGATTTTACATCATTACTAATTATTTAAGACCATATATTATTGTTATCATGTAATGAAGCGTCATGGAGGGACATTGTTTGGGAATATTTGGGTGCGTGTGCGTGCGACTAACAGATAGCTAATAGCATGCATAGTTACATAAAAATATTGTTTCAACCTTATTCCAAGGTACCTGGATAAAACACCTTTGGAATATACCTAAAATGCATTTACAAGGACAAAAGATAGATGAAATAAGAAGAACAAGTAGAAAACTTGTTTACAGAGAGTAATGAAAGCAGACGTGCATATTTATGCACATAAATTGTTTAAACCTTATTTCTACATATATATAGGTGGTACGTACTTGGATGAAACGACTCTAGAATATCTATTGTAATTGTAAGCATAGCAGAGCCATATTTAAGAGGGCGAGTGAGATCGGCGACCTTAGTAAGAGTATATGAGATATGAGAACAAATGCGCTCTGAAGGTTCTGACTATGTGGTCCCCCCGGAGTTAATTGGGATCCCGAGACTACCCCC
>NW_007378081.1:98053-111640 GCF_000475195.1 Diaphorina citri | reverse complement strand
ATTGGGGTTAAGGGTTAGGGAAAAAAGGGGCTCAGGCTTATTGGGTTTGGATTCTTGCCCCTCCCCCCCCCCCCCCTTAAAAGTCCTGGATACGGCCCTGATGTGGTACACTATGGAAATATTGACCCCCGCTGATTATTATTGCAATGATTATTATAGATAATGATTTTATTGATTCACTTATTGGGTATTGATTATTATTGTTTTGTAAGAACAGAATCATGTAGGCTTTCATGTACGAGTAGGTATAGGTACCTAGGCTTGTGACTGACTTGGATGAGCAACGGCAATCCCAGTAATCCTACGTGATAATTTATGAGAATAATTACGAGAATATTACAATGATATATTATATAATATTATTTATCTACCATTCTACCTCACTCCTTGTTATCTGATACCTACTGATTATATAACACTGAGAAATACGGTTATAATTTCTATTCTGCGTGTGAGTGTGGAATAAATTTCAGGCAAAAATTGTGTACCTACTATGCCCCCCCTAAAAGTCCTGGATACGGCCCTGATGTGGTACACTATGGAAATATTGACCCCCACGGAATATTATTGCAATGATTATTATAGGTAATGATTTTATTGATTCACTTATTGGGTATTGATTATTAATGTTTTGTAAGAACATAATCATGTAGGCTTTCTAGGTACCTAGGCTTGTGATTGACTTGGATGAGCAACGGTAATCCCAGTAATCCTACGTGATAGTAAGCATTATGGGTGTGATTATTGATTGATTATGATAATAATTACGAGAATATTACAATGATATATTATTTATCTACCTCTCTCCTTGTTATCTGATATCTACTGATTAACATTGAGAAATACGGTTATAATTTCTATTCTGCGTGTGAGTGTGGAATAAATTTCAGGCAAAAATTGTGCACCTACTATGGACCCTTTGGTTCGATCGTAGGACCCTTTGGTTTTATTATTTAGATATTTGGTGCAAAGAACAGTGCCGAAATATGGAGGCTTTCTTTGAGCTTCATTAGATTGATGTCTTCAAAAACAACTTTTCTGTACAATTTCCACAATACTCGGTATCTGTCTTGAATATAATTAGTTGTAGTTGATTTGAACCCAACTATCGGTACTCTATATCTAACATTGGTACAAAATACAATGTAACACAATGCCTCCAGTGGCATTGAACATCAGCATAATAACCAAACAATCATCTGTGTAGGCAACCAATGTCTTTTCAAGAACACAGAACAATCGCACAATCCGCGCAGTTCGAATCTTTTGTTTTTGTTTGAATTTCTATCATTTCAATGGACTTGGTTTTAATTATTTCAATGGATACTCGAGATAGGCACGAATAAATTAATAGGGGTTGGTAAACTAGCAGTCGCGGTCCATTGAACAACATGCTGTCATGACAATATTTGATCACGGGTGTTTTGGTATTATGATAACGGATTCAACCGATAGATCAGTGGATCACATAAACCTTTGTACAAAGATCTAAGGGCCATATTTATGAAGTTCCCTCCATCAAAAACTCTCGGAACAAGAGTAAAGTAGAGTACCCCTGATTGAGTGTTTACGGCCACAATTCCACATTTCATTAGAGCCGGAGTAAAGTGAGAAATTTTAGGATTGGACTCGGTGATTATCTAAGGGCCATATTTATGAAGTTCCCTCCATCAAAAACTCTCGGAACAAGAGTAAAGTAGAGTACCCCTGATTGAGTGTTTACGGCTATGATTCCACATTTCATTAGAGCCGGAGTAAATTGAGAAATTTTAGGATTGGACTCGGTGATCGCCGAAAGGTAAAATGATATTCCTTTTGTTTCATGACAATCATGACTCATGAGATCACGATATTGACATGAAAAGCTCGTGACTTCTGTTTCTACTTCTGTAGGCATTGACGTTTCCTTGGTCGGTACCTACTTTCGTCCACTCAGAATCAAAAATATAGGTTTGGTAGTGACTTCTGTTTCTACTTCTGTAGGCATTGACGTTTCCTTGGTCGGTACTTTCGTCCACTCAGAATCAAAAATATAGGTTTGGTATCTTAAATCATATCAGTAAGTGTCGTATTAGTAGTAGTAACAGATTCCTTGATTAGTAAGTATCGAGAAAAGAAAACAGACGCTCACAAAAGTTGAACGTTGAACAACAGAGTTGAAGCTCTAGGTTGGTGTTATTGTTATTACTTATAAGAATTAGGACGGAAGGACAGTTAAGATTTGATGATGAATAGAAATAAAATGACAAAGTAAAAGGAAGAAAGGAAAAGGTTAGGACAAAATTTGGGACCAATAAATTTATCAGACCACTGCAATTACCCTACCAGAGTCCAAAGGAACCAACGTGGATCTTCCCTTCTAAATCAGACCAGAGATCACTATCACTACCTAAAACAGCTAAAACTTCACAGGAACTAAGTTGGAACTGGAACTTCACTTCTAGATCGGAACAGTTTAATTCAAGTTTTCATTTTTGACCGAGCACCACCCCATGCAAATCTGGTTCTGATACTATCAGTCTGGAGGTTCCCCTACCTAAAACAGCTAAAACTTCACAGGAACTAAGTTGGAACGGGAACTTTACTTCTAGATCGGAACAGTTTAATTCAAGTTTTCATTCTTGACCGAGCACCACCCCATGCAAATCTGGTTCTGATGCTATCAGTCTGGAGGTTCGATGCTCCGGACCGGTTAGGTTTCTATATTTCGGCTAGTCCGGTCAATGGTCATCTGGTCACGCTAAGGACCATTACGTCACGCTTGTCATGCATCAGGTTGCCAAATCAGACGCGGATACCTGGACTCATATAAAATGGGGTTATTGGGTGACGTAGATTTTTCATACATAGAAGAGAGTTTTTGCAACCAAAATTGGCGTTCCTTTAATTGAACCCTGTAACGTTATTTGACGAAAACTCGTTACTGCACATGAGCAATATTTATTTATAATATGTACTTGGTAAATTTACTTTGGTTTCAACTACCTACTTGATTTAAATTTTGAAGAGGGTATCTACGTTTTTCTTCAATATAAAAAAGGTCTAACAAAGCCAATATGAACCTGGCAAATTTACCAATAATGAAGTCCAGAATGTATTACTGGTATCATGTACCTACATGTACCATAAGCCATAAGTACCTACTACTCTGTTAGTTGTTCCTCTGTTTACAATGCCTCTGCTGTTTAAGAACCAATTCGATACACTTTCCTCCCAGCCAGGTTGTTATACCAATAAACCAAACTATCTCACCTAGCTAACCCAAACTATCTATGAGTAGGTAGTATGTATATCCATCCATCAATATTTTTCATATCGATAATTTTTTACTTTTTTTTTCGATGATATCGGGAATCGAAGTAATTTGCATTTGCGTCCCACTTATTCCGTCATGTGAAGTTCATGATGTAGAATGAAAGAAAGGTAGTTCATTATTTATTCACAGTTCAAAATATTATTAGCATTACCTATGGACTGTTGAGATACATACTAATGTACTTACAAACTTCAAACAAAAGTTCCAAGTTATAATAGAGAGTCCACAATCGATTCCATGTAAAGATAATAATAAAATCCAAGTACCTAACAATATCGGTATTATCGGTACTTCACCATACCTACTTGTTTACTTTAAACTAAATCGGGTCTGAAGTACCTATAATAAATATTATCCGCATAGGTAAGTATTCTATGTAAACAGAATATGTACCTTACAGACCCTATGTAGTCTATGTACCTTACAGACCCTATGTAGTCTATGTACCTTACGGACCCTATGTACCTTACAGAGGCTTACAATAAGTACCTTACAGAGCCTTACAATAAGTACCTTACAGAATATCGTTGTTTACTTAAATCGGCTGTAAATAAATCGGCTCGGCCGGTTATTACTATCGGATAATTATTCCGTCATGTGAAGTTCATGATGTAGAATGAACGAAAGGTAGTTCATTATTTATTCACAGTTCAAAATATTATTAGCATTATGGAATGCACTTAATTAAACACGTCAAACAAAAGTTAGATACTAATGCACTTAATTAAACACGTCAAACAAAAGTTCCAAGCTTCCAAGTTATAATAGAGAGTCCACAATCGATTCCATGTAGGTAAAGATAATAAAATCCAAGTACCTAACAATATCAGTATTATCGGTACTTCACATACCTACTTGTTTACTTGAAACTAAATCGGGTCTGAAGTACCTATAATAAATATTATCCACATAGGTAAGTATTCTAAGTAAACACAATATGTACCTTACAGAGCCTTACAATATGTACCTTACGGACCCTATGTAGTCTATGTACCTTACAGACCCTATGTAGTCTATGTACCTTACAGACCCTATGTACCTTACAGAGCCTTACAATATGTACCTTACAGAGCCTTACAATATGTATACCTTACATACCCTATGTACCTTACAGAGCCTTACAATATGTATACCTTACATACCCTATGTACCTTACAATATGTATACCTTACATACCCTATGTACCTTACAGAGCCTTACAATACGAGTATGTACCTTACAGAATATCGTTGTTTACTTAAATCGGCTGTAAATAAATCGGCTCGGCCGGTTATTACTATCGGTTGTCATGCATCAGGTTGCCAAATCAGACGCGGATACCTGGACTCATATAAAATGGGGTTATTGGGTGACGTAGATTTTTCATACATATAGTAGAGAGTCTTTGCAACCAAAATTGGCGTTCCTTTAATTGAACCCTGTAACGTTATTTGACGAAAACCGTTACTGCACATGAGCAATATTTATTTATAATATGTACCTGGTAAATTTATTTTCGTTTCAACTACCTACTTGATTTAAATTTTGAAGAGGGTATCTACGTTTTTCTTCAATATAAAAAAGGTCTAACAAAGCCAATATGAACCTGGCAATTTTACCAATAATGAAGTCCAGAATGTTTTGTATAGCCAGTGCTAAATATGCTGGTATCATGTACCTACATTTACCATAGGTACCTATAACTACTCTGTCTCGTTTATCGGTAGCCTGTTGGGAATTTGGGTTCGATTCAACCCCGGATAGTTCGGCTTTGTTATGAATCTAAATCTTCTTCCTCTTCTTCTCTCCTTTTTCTTCTTCTCCTTCTCCTTCTCCTCTTCTTTCTTTTTCTTCCTCCACTATCGTATTTTCTTCCTCAACCGGTTACCGGATCAGTCGGTCCCTAGTTTTCCCCCTCTCCTCCACAGATATCGGTTCCAACATTCGTCGCTCGTAGAGTTTCGAACCTCTGACCTTCACACTACCAGACCACGACAGATCGATACACTTTCCTCCCAGCCAGGTTGTTATACCAATAAACCAAACTATCTCACCTAGCTAACCCTAACTATCTATGAGTAGGTAGTAGGTACCTATATCCATCAATATTTTTCAGATCGATAATTTTTTACTTTTTCTTTGATGATATCGGGAATCGAAGTAATTTGCATTTGCATCCCACTTACGCAATGCGAGGCAAACTATCAAAGGTTCCTATTTCCAACAAGACAGCAATTTCACGGCTGAAAGCACACTCCTTCCCAGTTATTATTATCAATCATGGTGGATTAAATAATAACAATATGATAATTGTATTCAATTAACACAACTAGAGATAGAGACCATATCAATGTAAATTAATTATACAGGGTGTGTTTAATATCGAAGGGGGAAAAATTAAAATAATAATAATAAATAAATAATAACCTGATATATGGGACGGTTAGGACAGTGGTAACACACTTGCTGGCAGAAAGTACCCCGATGCCCACCGTCGCGCATCGCGTCGATAAAAAATCGCACACGTAGGTATTTCATATTTGAAATATGTACATATTTTAACAAGATATGTGTCTCTTCTCTTCACTACACTACAGTATGGGCATACAGAGAGCCTTCGAAATAATATCGGTACACGGCGATGAAACACTCTGATCTGAGGTCAAAACTCCGAAAAAGTAACTTTAAAAGGTCGAAAATTCAATTTTTAATTGCTGTTCTAATGAAAAAGTTCAAATAGTTATGACGTCAGATTTCACGTCAAAATGCGTAGAAACGCTTGCGCACAAACAAACGAAGCGGGAGTCTTAAATTATGACGTCATCACCTACGGGAGCGTATGCCGTGACGTCAAAGTTCACGATTTACCGGTATTTTTTTAATCGATGTGTACCTTACGGACCCTATGTAGTATATGTACCTTACAGAGCCTTACAATATGTACCTTACAGAGCCTTACAATATGTACCTTACAGAATATCGTTATTGTTTACTTAAATCGGCTGTAAATAAATCGGCTCGGCCGGTTATTACTATCGGATATGGTTTTATTTCTTGTTTTAGATTAGATTGTTCATAATAATCGGTGTTATAATATGGTTGTGAAATTCTCAACAACTCAAGTTGTATTGTCCAGCTGATATGATGAGAACAATTTGGAGAAAAAAAAACTGCATGGTGCATTAGACAGAACTGCCTATATAGCTACCGAATTAATGGCAATATCCAGAATATCCACACAGGTAAATATTCAAGAGTAGATATTCTTGCAGGTAGGTACCAATGCCAACGTATTCTTTTTCATGTTTGTAAATTTACGATCTTTCAAAATTAGCTTGTGAAACGAGGCCTATAAGTATGGAAAAGTATTTACAATTCCATATTTTGATATGATTCGTCCAAATTCAAAATTCTCCTTTTCCATTGGCTATTACACTTGTAAAATACTTTTCCATACTTTGGTGATTTAGGGCACTGGTGGATACTCTTTTTAGGAATCTATTTTGTGTTATGTACCTACATAATTAGAATTAGAACATTCACAATCCCTCAATAAAGTTACAATAATTAACAAAATGTGATCAAAAAAAAAAAAAAAAAAAAAAAAATCTTAAATTAATTATTAGATTATTTCACATTTCCTAAACTTTACCTGATGGTGGATACTCTTTTTATAAATCTATTTTGTGTTGTTATAGCTAATTAAAATTAGAACATTCACAATCCCTCAATAAAGTTACAATAATTAACAAAATCACAATCACTCACCCATCACATCTGCCTGATCTTGTCCGGCCGGTACTCTGGTAAATGTCGAATGATATCTGTCGGCCCCTCGTTCCGACACACTCCGCTGGTACTTCTTAATAGTCGGCTCCTCCGTTCCATCTTTTGTCGGCACGTAGTAGAAATCCGAATTGGCGGAATCCAAGCCGCCAGCCGTCGAGAGGGATACGATTGCTGATGAGTCTGCAGAGGTACCATCATCACAGGAGTGCCGTTGTAGGAACGCGTAGTTCTCGAGATCCCACGGGTCTACGTACTTCCGTAGCTTCAGACTGGGTGTGCTCGACCCAGACGAGCTGGCACTTGATGAAACATCCGCCACGGACATCGTGTGACTGACGCGATGCAACAGATCAGAAGCAACAGGGGCCATTGCCCCCCTCTCCTGGCTCAGAATCTACCAATTCTGTCGATGAAAAACAGTGGAAACAATTGGACAAGGTCTGTCATGTATAGCATGCTGTAGTATGACTTCGTAGCATGACTGATAGTATGTGCGGAATAATAATATTAGCGTGTTTTACGCGAGAGAAATGAATTCGGGACCTTCAAAAAAAAAAAAAGTACTTCGATATCTACCTATTCTGCGTAGGTACCTATTTTGTTTACCTATCTAGGTGGTCTATTAGTATAGGTATGTTTACATTGTCAATAACCAGCATCGATCGTAAATTAATTATGATTGAAAGGGAATAATTATTTTATTTCAAATACCCAGATACATACCCAGAGGCATACTACGGGATGGGCGTGCTACAACACAGGCCACATGCGTCTAATGTAGCAGTTGTTTCATTGCTACGAAATAATAACGGCAGTGGAACACTCATCTTTTTAAAAAAAAAAAATATATATCTACCTCTACGTACATACATATTTAAACGGAGAGGTATCATGGAATTCTGCTTTCCAACATGTACGAGAATATTTTTCAACTAATTATTTCATTGACAGACAGCTGCTAAATTACCTATAATATAAATATTTCTACTGACGAAGACGTCCAGTGTAGAAAAACGGCGATTTCAATTATTTTCACTTACTAAGAGAAAACTACATGTGTACCTACAGAATATGTAGGTACCTATAATACCACAGTAGGTAAGTGATGTATTTAGCACAGTTCTGGACAAATATATATAAGTATTAATAGGAGTGTCATAATTATGTCAAAGAAAATAATGTTCTTACAGACAAGAATACAGTAATTTCAGACAGTGGACAGGTAAATATGGGTTCTAGCCTGAGAACAGATTGACATATTAACATATGATTCAGCATACCCATATAGGTACACCACTATCTATCTTAATTGAATATTATTTAAATAATTAAAAAGAAAACAAAATAAAAACCAACATAACATACCTAGGAGCTAGGAGTAGACAGGTAGATTGCTGATTCCAAAACTGTTTTTCTCCAGAGATGCGTAGCACAAAAAAAAACTACTTAGTGTTTGATACAAAAACTTTTTTTCCCCAAAACGGGATGACAAAGAAAAAAAAAAAAAAAAAAAAAAAAAAACAACTAGGTAGTTAGTAATTTTTGTGATTTAGTAAAAAAGGTAAAAAAAAATCAAGCCTTTTGCATAAGATTAAACTTTAAACTACACCAATACTTGTGAAGCACAATAAAATAAACGCGATATTCAATTATTCAATATCTAAAGCACGGTTCAAATCATAATAAGTAAAGTTTGGTAAAAACTGTATTACTTCTCAAGTACTTACCAAGTACTGAAGTACCTACTTAATAGTCCGCCTTGTCTTCAGGAGTTCAGACCTCCTACTCCTTATCAGCAGGATCTTCTCTGATAACGATTCTTTGAGAAATAAACTGGTGCATTCTAGAGTGAAAGTATATAAGTATATTCACATCAAACTTCAAAGTTATTAAGGATTTTGTGTATTATGGCCATAACCCTTTGTTAAAACCAGAGATGCGTAGGTAGCACAAAAAAAAAAAACTAGGTAGGTACCTAGTAATTTTTTGTGATTTAGTAAAAAAGGTAAAAAAATCAAGCCTTTTGCATAAGATTAAACTACACCAATACTTGTGAAGCACAATAAAATGAACAGGATATTCAATATCTAAACCACGGTTCAAATCATAATAAGTAAAGTTTGGTAAAAACTGTATCACTTCTAAGTACCAAGTAATACTTAATACCAAGTACTGAAGTACTTAATAGTCCGCCTTGTCTTCAGGAGCTCAGACCTCCTACTCCTTATCAGTAGAATCTTCTCTGATAACGATTCTTTGAGAAATAAACTGGTGCATTCTAGAGTGAAAGTATATTCACATCCAACTTCAAAGTTATTAAGGATTTTGTGTATTATGGCCATAACCCTTGTTTACAAAACAGCTTATTGTGAGATATAGATGAATTGAACTCTACATTTGCACGTCAGGGATTTTGTAAAGTTATGGCCCAACATATTATAGAAGAAAACCCTTGGACCCTTAGAGAAACAACATGACCAGGGTGATTAATAAAACTGTCGCAGTGACGTAATTTTTTCGTCGAAATAGGGTAAAAAAAAAAAAAAAAAAAAAAAAAAAAAAACACTTTACCTACATTTGCACGTTGGAATACCTATCGCAAAAGTATGGTCTAATATTTTAAAAGAAATCCTTTAGCGAAACAGCATGGCCATAGTAATGAATTGTTTGCGGTGATGTTATTTTTTACGTCGAAATAGGAATTTGCCTTCATCAGTAACGGACTACAATGTGTTGGTTTATTCTCAGGAAGGTAGGTTTTTAGTCGGTGGAAATCCCACACCTCAGGTGGAAGATGGTTGGCTTGAGTGCGTCTTTATAAGTATTTTTCCTGTCTCTTCTTAAAATAATAATAAAAAATCGTTTGATTTATCTCCCATACTTTCAAAATCGACTTCCACTAAGGGTTAGGTTATAGTGGCTAGGGTTCGCAATCTATCACCTCTCATTTGACAGGTGATTCCTCTTCCACTCAACCAAACACAACGGATAAAGTTTTATATATCATGCATTTCGTTGTTAGTGGTAAAACTTTTTCTATATGCTTCATTTGATACATTACTGAATTCAATTTGTTTGTTTTCAATTTGTTTCAATTTGTTGGGTGTTTTGGTATTATGATAACGGATTCAACCGATAGATCAGTGGATCACATAAACCTTTGTGCAAAGATCTAAGGGCCATATTTATGAAGTTCCCTCCATCAAAAACTCTCGGAACATGAGTAAAGTAGAGTACCCCTGATTGAGTGTTTACGGCTATGATTCCACATTTCATTAGAGCCGGAGTTAATTGAGAAATTTTAGGATTGGACTCGGTGATCGCCGAAAGGTAAAATGATATTCCTTTTGTTTCATGACAATTTGACAATCATGACTCATGAGATCACGATATTGACATGAAAAGCTCGTGACTTCTGTAGGCATTGACGTTTCCTTGGTCGGTACTTTCGTCCACTCAGAATCAAAAATATAGGTTTGGGAAGATGGTTGGCTTGAGTGCGTCTTTATAAGTATTTTTCCTGTCTCTTCTTAAAATAATAATAAAAAATCGTTTGATTTATCTCCCACATACTTTCAAAATCGACTTCCACTAAGGGTTAGGTTATAGTGGCTAGGGTTCGCAATCCATCACCTCTCATTTGATAGGTGATTCCTCTTCCACCCAACCAAACACTACGGGAACCAAGGTGACTTAACAAATCGGATGAGCAATATCGGAAATGATTTCAGCAAGAACCCACGGCCATATAGGATATAGCTAACAGTAACACCAAACAGTATAGGTAATACCAAACAGTAGGTAACCATCAGTATAGGTACTAATTATTATAGGTATATCTACCTAACTCTAACCTCTGTATAAAATCTTCAGTTCATATAGAGGTAACACAATATACAAGAACAAAGTGAGTCGGATGAGCAATATCGGAAATGATTTCAGCAAGAACCCACGGCCATATAGGATATAGCTAACAGTAACACCAAACAGTGTAGGTAATACCAAACAGTAGGTAAGCATCAGTATAGGTACTAATTATTATAGGTACCTACCTAATTCTAACCTCTGTATAAAATCTTCAGTTCATATACATAGGTAACATGGTAACACAATACAAGAGCAAAGTGAGTTCCAATTTGCCTGAAGATCTTTTTGTTTCACCATAACTTTCGAACAATTTTGCTGAAATTTGGCAGAAGTGTTCAAGACATAAGGAAACTTTCAGATTTTGAGCCCAATTGAACTTTCGGGATCCCTGCAGGCGCCTTTTTTGCCAGGTTTTACCATTCACTCAACCACAAGTACCGAACATCGTCGAATCAAAACTTGGAAATCACTTCATTCGTTCATTTAGAATAGAATAGAATTAAGGGATATATGGAAATCGATTTATTTCCAAGAAATCGTTTGATCTATTTCCCATAATAAGTAATTTCAAATCGACTTCCACTAAGGGTTAGTGCTAGGGTTCGCAATCCATCACCTCTCATTTGATAGGTGATTCCTCTTCCACCCAACCAAACACTACTGATCTTTTTGTTTCACCATAACTTTCGAACAATTTTGCTGAAATTTGGCAGAAGTGTTCAAGACATAAGGAAACTTTCAGATTTTGGGAACAATTGAACTTTCGGGATCCCTGCAGGCGCCTTTTTTGCTAGGTTTTACCATTCATTCAACCACAAGTACCGAACAGAAGGTAGTAAACCACTGTGTAAAATCTTCAGTTCATATAGGTTATAGGTAATACCATGTGGTGTGGCAACCTCATAGTGTTAGGAACTTGAAGGAAGACAGGATAGGAGAAAGCCAGCCGTTCCGAAAGCGAACATTATCCCATCAGGATAAAATCCGCCCCGGGCGGGAATCGAACTCGCGGCCTAGCGCTTACAAAGTAGACGCGCTACCAACTAAGCTAACCAGACTGGCTTCATTTTAACTTTAAGCTGTCCACTGTCTATTAAATGGAAAAATAAAGAAAAACTTGCGAATGAAAAAATCTACGAGATTTTTAAAAAAAAATGGCTTCACTTTTAAACTTTTTGATTTACCTCAAGTCCACTCTTTTCCACCTCCGTGAACAGAATAAAAATCTAGTGAAATTTCACTTTTCAGCTGTGTGGTAGCACTGCTTCTAGTGAAATATCACATTTTACGTGCGGTAGCACTGTAACTCATGCGCCGTAGCGGGATATTTTTAATTTTCTAGAAAAGTTCAAAAGTACAAGGCACTGATAAGAGCGAGCTGTTTTCGAATCTTTTAATCTGTGATTTCTTAATCACTTTATCAGTTAACAGCTCAACAAAGTCAAAAAAAGTTCAAAAGTACAAGGCACTGATAAGAGCGAGCTGTTTTCGAATCTTTTAATCTGTGATTTCTTAATCACTTTATCAGTTAACAACTCAACAACTACTTCACCGGATTAAAAATAAAATAGGTACTTCATTCAGTGTGAGTTGAGACGACAGCTCAACAACTACTTCACCGGATTAAAAATAAAATAGGTACTTCATTCAGTGTGAGTTGAGACGCGAGTGTTTCCACTGCACTTCATTTCTTGTTTGAATTCGGTTGTAACAGAAATTTCTGAAAACTTTCAAAAATATCTTTTCGTCCAAACTTTAATTTTCTTTGAAGTGTTCTGTGTAAAATAAAACTAATTTACTTGGATTTGTGAGTGTTTTTACAATGACTTCAAACACCGGTCGTATTATTTGTGTTTCTAACAGATTGCCTTTTGTGTTGAAGAGAAAAGAAGATGGGTCACTTACTAGAATTGCCAGGTAAATATCTACCAGAATGTACTCTGTTATTTCTCATTATTGTACTTTCTACTGGATCTCTTGAGCCTTTAGCAAAGTTTAAAGCTTACACACCTAAACCTAGGTAAGTACAGCTTCCAAAGAAAATTTCCATGAATGAATTCCTGTATTAACGGTAAAATTTAATGATGTAAGTAAAAGAGGAAGAGGTGTAAGTGGTAAGTATTCTAAATTTCTTTAAGTTTATCTTATTATCTACAGAGGCAAGATGAGAAAATGATACCAAATTCTTAGAAATAAGCGTGCAGGTTACCAGTGTGAATCACCTTACGTGTGAAGCATCTAAAAAAAAAAAAAAAAAAAAAGAAAAAAAAATGTGCATGTGTGGAAAGGTTGTAGCTTACTTAGCTGAATCCTGCTCATCATCTCTTTAGTATGGTAACAATTTGGTACAACTAGTCAGATTAGATCGGTAGGACATACAGACATCTAACCTATACTTCCTGGCTTAACCTGCTAAAATATGCTAGAAGGAGGGGGGGGAGGAAATACAATGGTAGAAATGTTTACGTAACACAGGTAAAAAAACAGGCCCAAAGTAACCTTCTTTGAACTTTTTTATCACTGACATAGCACATCATGTACCTACCTAATAACATTTCCTATAAATTAGCTACAAATCATGATAGGTACAATGTACCATAGGTATTGATTTTTTCAGCCCCATAGTTTTTTCCCCG
>NW_007378081.1:35447-98028 GCF_000475195.1 Diaphorina citri | reverse complement strand
AAAAAAAAAAAAAAAAAAAATATATCTCCCTCTACGTACGTACATATTTAAACGGAGAGGTATCATGGAATTCTGCTTTCCAACATGTACGAGAATATTTTTCAACTAATTATTTCATTGATAGACAGCTAACGAAATTATAATATAAATATTTCTACTGACGAAGACGTCCAGTGTAGAAAAACGGCGATTTCAATTATTTTCACTTACTAAAAGAAAACTACATGTGGACCTACAGAATATGTAGGTACCAATAATACCACAGTAGGTAGGTAAATGATGTATTTAGCACAGTTAAATATTAATAGGAGTGTCATTATTATGTCAAAGAAAATAATGTTCTTACAGACAAGAATATATACCTACATATAGTAATTTCACACAGTGGACAGGTAAATATGGGTTCTAGCCTGAGAACAGATTGACATATTAACATATGATTCAGCATACCCATATAAATATGTAGGTACACCGCCAGGTATGGAGTTTGAACAAGCAGGCAAACAGTTTGTACCACATACAATTGTATAGGTATATGTACAAATAAAATTTTCGTTCTCGGAACGGCTGGCTTTCTCCTATCCTGTCTTCCTTCTCTCTTCGGTTTCGGGACGATAAGACCATAGCAGTTACAGTTCCCCCTGTCAAACCTCTTAAAAAAAAAGAAAGAAAAACTTAGAAGGCAGACACGCTACCCTCCAAGCTACCCTAAGCTGGTGTAACTTCAGCTTCCAAAATTAAAAGAATATTGCACATTGCATACGTAAATATTTATTAGGCGATCATAAAAATCTTTACGAATTTATTCATTCATGTAGGGTCCCTATGAAGTAGTGAACCTACACAGACTACACTCCTACAGGTAGGTACAGGCAAATACTTAAGAAAGTTTTAAAATAGGTACAGAACAGTTTGGTGAGGCAAAAAGTCTTCTAGGCTTCTAATGGCCCTGGCAGTAAGTAGTAAGTTGGTACGGTACAGGCAGTTTAATTAAATTGTCAAGTCCAAACGGTTAGTAATAGTTTGTTAGGTGTCAACTCCAAGATCCAATAATATAACAAGGTGTTATTTACAGATTTTTTCCGAGATTTATTTTACAATACGATGTTATCGGATCCAAAAACTTTCCACTTCGAGGTAGGATAACAGTTTTGCGGTCACCTGATACAAAGATTATACTGGTACACTGGTAGGTACCTACGACCTACGAGTATGTCAATAGCACAATAGCTGATATTGATATCGCTTTAATGGAAAATCACTCAGCTGCTGAACTTAGCACCAATATTAACTGAAACCATATTATCCACTTATAAGTATCTACATTTATAAGTACATAATTATGTAGCTATGTACAACATCTGTGTATTTATTTTCCGCGTATATTTACCGAGTATGCTATCGTTTAATTGCCCCCCTTCTTACTGCGTCTGTTAATCTATGAGTACCACGCTATTACTTTTAATTGCTAGAGTGCGCCAATGCACTTTTTGGGTACTTTTACATCGGAATAGGACTCTACCTCGAAAAAAATTGTCATTTGGTTGTGCCCCATTGCCCCCTTCTTTCTGCGTATATTAATCTATGAGTACCACGCTATTAGTTTTAATTGCTCGAGCATTGTGTACTGACGTTTTGCTGTGGTAATTCCATCAAATCCCTCTGTTATCTTCCTGGCTCTGTGCAACAAACAGGCTCATAAATCCATGCACTGACATTATAGTGAGTGGGTCAGGATAGATATTTTGTCCTATGGGGAAAATCAGCTAATCTTTTAGTTTTGTGAATTGTGTTGTTGTTGAGATTGTACAATAAGCAGTCAGTACTGTCCCTACTGTAGATTACAACAGTGCAATAGCCCTAAACGAAAATGAACGCGGCACACAAGGGATAAAGAAGAGACCGCCCTAACATAATATGTAGTCAGTACCTACTGTCCCTACTGTAGATTGTACTCAGAAAAGAACCCCCAAGCCCAAGAGCCAATAAAGCTAAAATTAAATGAGCAAATTGAGTTCATCTCCCACTTGCAAAAAAAAGCTCTCTCTTTTGATGTGGGTAGCCATCGTAATATTTAAATTGGTCCTTCGTAACAACATATTTTTCGGATCTGACTGGGATAAAAAGGGATTTAGGGATTTTAAGGGATTTTTAACCATTTTAAGGGATAATAATTTTTATTTACCTAATAAAAATACATTAATTACCTATTTATTTAAAGTCAATATTTAAGGGTATTTGAGTGAAATTTCGAGTGCATGGCCGCCATACACGCCCTACATGGACGCTACGCCACTGTACTCTATGTCCTATGATCTAGTCTCACAGGTTATCCAATCGCAACCTTATTAAGGTATTAGCCTTGTTTGTTTCCAAACTAGGTTAACAAGTTACGCCAATGTTTGGATTCCCGTTATCTCAATTAGGTCTCGGTTTCAACACAAAAGATTAGAGCATTAGAGACTGGATATAAGAAATGTGTCAGTGATAAGGGTCTGTCTTAATGAATTGGGTCATACAGCATACTCTATGTCCTATGATCTAGTCTCACAGGTTATTTATGCCAGGGGTTCTTAATAAATGCTTAACAAGGATCAGTCAGAATTCAAAAATTTCCAGCCTTTCAAAAGATAAAGGGGAAAGGGGTATCTTACAGGACTTCGGGGACTGTGAGGTAGCCGAAAGTAGTAGAAGAGAGAGAGAGAGAGAGAGGGAGAGGGAGAGAGAGAGAGGGAGAGAGAGAGAGAGAGAGAGAAGAGTTACCTACCTTGTACGAGTATTTTCGAATTTTTAGTGGATGTGTCAAAAGAACCAAAATTTTGAGTGTATGCAACGGTAATGGAACCCGAGCTCTCAATACGTAGGTAGGTACTAAGTAAGTAGGTACTTAAATTACGTAGGTATGTACCTACTATAGGTACATATTTCCCACCCATTATTACATTATCGTACCCACCTGGATGAATAAATTCATCACTAAAGTGATTTTATCTACGCAAAATTCATATTGTGCCTACCTAACTTCTTGAAGTACCTGCTTACTTGATATTTATTGGAGTTGTAGTAGGTATACAACTAGAAAGTTCAATAGAATTGATGAATATAGGTAATACCATGTGGTGTGGCAACCTCATAGTGTTAGGAACTTACGATGATGTAAATATTATGATTTAGGACTTTTATGACATAACATCAGCCTTGTGGTCTTCTGTGAGAAGATAACACTCGTTTATCGGTAGCCTGTTGGGAATTTGGGTTCGATTCAACCCCGTATAGTTCGGCTTTGTTATGAATCTAAATCTTCTTCCTCTTCTTCTCTCCTTTTTCTTCTTCTCCTTCTTCGCCTTCTCCTCTTCTTTCTTTTTCTTCCTCAACCGGTTACCGGATCAGTCGGTCCCTAGTTTTCCCCGTCTCCTCCACAGATATCGGTTCCAACATTCGTCGCTCGTAGAATTTCGAACCTCTGACCTTCACACTACCAGACCACGACAGAACACTCCGACCAGACACAATGCGAGGCAAACTATCAAAGGTTCCTATTTCCAACAAGACAGCAATTTCACGGCTGAAAGCACACTACTGCCAGTTATTATTTCGGACCCGATAGGTGGCGCCAGTTACCAGAAAAGTCCAGAAGACCAAGGTACAACGGGGGCCAAGGTACGACTAGACACCCTACATGATGCAAAGGGTTGGATTCTCCAAAATTTTGGAGTCTGGCCTACAGTAAACCCCCCTGAATACGGCAATCGAACCTGTTACCTTGCCAGCCTAGTTAGCTTAGTTGGTAGTGCATCTGCCTTGTAAGCGCTAGGCCGTGGGTTCGATTCCCGCCCGGGGCGGATTTTATCCTGATGGGATAATGTTCGTTCTCGGAACGGCTGGCTTTCTCCTATCCTGTCTTCCTCCTCTCTTCGATTTCGGGACGATAAGACCTTAGCAGTTACAGTTCCCCCTGTCAAACCTCTTAAAAAAAAAACTTAGAAGGCAGACACGCTACCCTCCAAGCTACCCTAAGCTGGTGTAACTTCAGCTTCTCAAAATTGAAAGAATATTGCACATTGCATACGTAAATATTTATTAGGCTATCATAAAAATCTATACGAATTTAAACATTCCTGTAGCCAGCCTAGTTAGCTTGGTTGGTAGGCTGGTAGCACGTTTACCTTGTAAGCGCTAGGCCGCGGGTTCGATTCCCGCCCGGGGCTGATTTTATCCTGAACGGATAATGTTTGTTCTCGGAACGGCTGGCTTTCTCCTATCCTATCTTCCTTCTCTCTTCAATTTCGGGACTATAAGACCTTATCATCAGTCAGTTCTCTCTGTCAGAACCTCATTTAAAAAAAAAATCTTGTTAGGGTCCCTAGGAAGTAGTGAGCCTACACTCCTACAGGCAAGTACAGCCCAATACCTAATAATAATAGATAATAATAATAATAATAATAATAATAATAATAATAATAATAATAATAATAATAATGAGAATGGTTTATTTTAACGTACCGTAACGCTACCGATTGGTAGCGGTTTCAGTTAGATAAAGTAATAATAACTTACCTTCCAATCAAAACAAATCGGAACGGCTGGCTTTCTCCTATCCTATCAATTTCGGGACTATAAGACCTTTTCAGTTACAGTTCTCTCTGTTAGAACCTCATAAAAAAAAAAATCCTGTTAGGGTCCCTAGGAAGTAGTGAGCCTACACTCCTACAGGCAAGTACAGCCCAATACCTAAGAAAGGTTTAATATAGATACGGTACAGGCAGTTTAATTGAGGAGCTGGATGCAAAAAGGGCAATAAATGAAAATCATCAAACTGAGATATTTAACGTTCTATTCAAAAAACCGTTTTACGCAAAAAGGGCAAAAAATCCATATTTCCCTTTTTGCACCCATGAAGTCCAAATGGTTAGTAATACCTATCTCGTTAGGTGTCAAGTCCAAGATCCAATAACCTAACAAGGTGTTAGAGCTGCGGATCCTATTACAAAAGATACCTATACCTAGGTACTCGTACCTATACTTACTCCTACTATCAGATAGTTGATAAAGCCATCTAGAATAACAATATTTTATTTATGGATTTTTTTCCAAGATTTTAATACATACTTACTATGTAGAAAATATTAAGTGTTTAGATGAGTCACTTAGGTGAGAAAATTACCATTGAATTTTGAGAGCATGACTTAACTTAAACTCATTCTCTCCCTCTTTCTCACTTACCCCTCTCCCTCTCTCTCCCCCCCTCTCTCTCTCTCTCCCTCTCTCTTTATTATTATTACCTATCTCCTTCTAAGCTACCTCTAAAATGGATAGGTATTAAAGCTCTTTTGTAGTTATCAATACCTATACCTACATTAATAATGGGAAATTTCCATTTTACTCAAGTACCTACTTACCTACCCCATTATTATAATATTAAAAAACTCTTTAAGTACTTACTGATTTATGTATACCTACTTAGCTATTTACTAGTAAGTTTTTAAGTAGATAGGTACTTAGTTACATATGTAGGTGTCCAAAACTTAGCACCAATATTTGTTGGATCCTAAGACTTTCCACTTTGAGATAAGATAACAATTTTGCGGTCACCTGACACAAAGATTATAGATAAGTACTGGGTAGTACTACGTCAATAGCTGATATTGATATCGCTTTAATGGAAAATCACTCAGATGCTGAAAAATAGGATTAAGTGAGATAAAGAGCCTGAAAGACTGATTAGGTTTGGAGTAGGTAGTCACCTACATTTGTCTGTTATATTTCGACGAATCTTAGACTGTGTTTTGGAGTAAAGTTATCTCCATGGAGTAATCTAGCCCCAGGTTACGGTAACTATAAAAATATCTTCCTTTTGTTCCCATAAAAGTACCCCCAATGGTACTTTACAGGAACGGTTTGAATTATTTATTTCATTAAAATTCTTGCTTCTGTCTTGATTCTATATTTAGTTTTAATATAGATACGGTACAGGCAGTTTAATTAAATTATGAAGTCCAAATGGTTAGTAATACCTCGATAGGTGTCAAGTCCAAAATCCAATAACCTAACAAGGTGTTAGAGCTGCGGATCCTATTACAAAAGATACCTATACCTAGGTACTGAACCTATACTTACTCCTACTATCAGATAGTTGATAAAGCCATCTAGAATAACAATATTTTATTTATGGATTTTTTTCCAAGATTTTTTATTATTAATATTTTTTATTAGAGTGTGCCAAATTTCCAAGATTTTAATTTTATTTTTTATTTACAATACCTACGATCTTGTTGGATCCTAAGACTTTCCACTTTGAGATAAGATAACAATTTTGCGGTCACCTGACACAAAGATTATAGATAAGTACTGGGTAGTACCTACGTCAATAGCTGATGTTGATATCGCTTTAATGGAAAATCACTCAGCTGCTGAAAAATAGGATTAAGTGAGATAAAGAGCCTGAAAGACTGATTAGGTTTGGAGTAGGTAGTAACCTATTCAGAACTCGGTTACTACTTTGGAGGCAATATGAAAGCAGAAAGAGATAGGCTACATCAACAAAAGCCTGTGTCCTAGCATGTCTATTTCATATCTCGTACTTCGATAGCATGTCCTCTATAAATCACGTGTGAAGTTATTTTGACAATAATCAGTGACTTTTAAAGGCCAAGCATAGCGTGTTTCGTTATGGGCCAAGTGACCAACGAAATTAAAGTTTAACTTTCAACTAATTGATTAGCATTCTTTTTGGCCAAATTTACGTCATTTTAACTTTTTATTATTATTATTATTATTGTTGTTGTTAACCAATATTAACTGAAACCATATTATCCACTTATAAGTATCTACATTTATAAGTACATAATTATGTAGCTATGTACAACATTTTATTTTCCGCGTATATTTACCGAGTACGCTATCGTTTAATTGCCCCTTCTTACTGCGTCTATTAATCTATGAGTACCACGCTATTAGTAGTTTTTTCCCCGAGGATGATGGAAGGGAGGCACCTAAAAACTGCTATAGAGTTAGAGATATATTGTTATCATTGCTCTTGACATAATTTCCATACTATGAACACTGTCTAGAGACTCTAGAGATATTATGAAATTTCAAATGCCTACCATTATATGTAGAGAGAGGCATGAGGAGTGACAGAAAAATATTGTAAATACTAAGTAATATTCCTTAGCATACTGAGATAAATAAGTATGTATGTACATTGTACCTACTTGGTAAATAGTAATAACTTAATAAGTACATAATAAGTAAGTTACATACTTACTATGTAGAAAATATTAAGTGTTTAGATGAGTCACTTAAGTAGGTGAGAAAAAAATTACCATTGAATTTTGAGAACATGACTTAAACTCATTCTCTCCCTCTTTTTCACTTACCTCTCTCCCTCTCTCTCTCTTTATTATTATTACCTATCTCCTTCTAAGCTACCTCTAAAATGGATAGGTATTGAAGCTCTTTTGTAGTTATCAATACCTATACCTACCTACTTTAATAATGGGAAATTTCCATTTTACTCAAGTACCTACCTACCCCATTATTATAATATTAAAAAACTCTTTAAGTTCTTACTGATTTATGTATACCTACTTAGCTACTTACTAGTAAGTTTTAAGTAGATAGGTACTTAGTTACATAATTATGTAGGTGGGAAGGGGGGGGGGGGGAAATACCATGGTAGAAAATGTTTACGTAACACAGTAAAAAAAAGGCAAGTAACTTTTGAACTTTTTATCACTGACATAGCATCATGTACCTACCTACTAACATTTCCTATAAATTACTACAAATCATGATTAGGTACAATGTACATAGGTATTGATTTTTCAGCCCCCATAGTTTTTTCCCCGAGGATGATGGAAGGGAGGCACCTAAAAACTGCTATAGAGTTAGAGATATAATGTTATCATACTTATCATTGCTCTTGACATAATTTCCATACTATGAACACTGTCTAGAGATATTATGAAATTTCAAGTGCCTACCATATATGTAGAGAGAGGCATGAGGAGTGACAGAAAAATATTGTAAATACTAAGTAATATTCCTTAGCATACTGAGATAAATAAGTATGTATGTACATTGTACCTACTTGGTAAATAAGTAGTAATAACTTAATAAGTACATAATAAGTAAGTTACATACTTACTATGTAGAAAATATTAAGTGTTTAGATGAGTCACTTAGGTGAGAAAATTACCATTGAATTTTGAGAGCATGACTTAAACTCATTCTCTCCCTCTTTTTCACTTACCTCTCTCCCTCTCTCCCCCCCTCTCTCTCTCTCCCTCTCTCTTTATTATTTTTACCTATCTCCTTCTAAGCTACCTCTAAAATGGATAGGTATTACTTAAAGCTCTTTTGTAGTTATCAATACCTATACCTACATTTTTTTATATAAAAAAAAAATAAAATACCTACATTAATAATGGGAAATTTCCATTTTACTCAAGTACCTACCTACCCCATTATTATAATATGTATTAAAAAATTATGTATACCTACTTAGCTACTTACTAGTAAGTTTTTAAGTAGATAGGTACTTAGTTACATACATCGTTCTCGGAACGGCTGGCTTTCTCCTATCCTGTCTTCCTCCTCTCTTCGATTTCGGGACGATAAGACCTTAGCAGTTACAGTTCCCCCTGTCAAACCTCTTAAAAAAAAAACTTAGAAGGCAGACACGCTACCCTCCAAGCTACCCTAAGCTGGTGTAACTTCAGCTTCTCAAAATTGAAAGAATATTGCACATTGCATACGTAAATATTTATTAGGCTATCATAAAAATCTATACGAATTTAAACATTCCTGTAGCCAGCCTAGTTAGCTTGGTTGGTAGGCTGGTAGCACGTTTACCTTGTAAGCGCTAGGCCGCGGGTTCGATTCCTTATCCAAGAATCCCTGAAGATTATCGCGTTTTGAAACAGCTTTTATTAGGTTTTAATTGAGAGAACGGTCACAACAGAAGTCTTATCTTCCCTAAATCGGAGAAGGAGTGCAGTATAGGAGAAAGCCAGCCTTATCTGATGAGGACAAATTCGGGCGAGAATCGAAACTGCGACCCACCGCTTACAAGTCAGTCGTACTATGTACCTTCCAAGCTAAGAGGCTGGCAACAAAGTTTCAAGTACAGTACTACTGTAATATTGTGGGAAACAAAGACTTTTTAAGATTTCAATTTTTTTAAGGGAAGTAGGTACAAACCGTAGATACTTACAAAGTCCTTGTAGAGGTAGATTTCTATACAGCATATGCAGGTAAGATTATTCTGGGAAGTCCAGAAAACAAGCATGGTATGTCCGATTATGCACTAGGTATGCAGATGCACAGTTTAGTAATTAGTACACAGCGTAACTGTATAGAACTAGCTTATCATTGGAGACTTCTTTTATGTACAGTTTGTAGACGTGTTTGTTGAAGACCTTACCCAAGACAAGTTGCCTTTAAAGGGTTTTCATAAGAGTCAAGTCTTGAATAAATATTTACTGACACTACACTTGTCAGAACGGGAATTGTGAAATTTGTGCGCTATGCTATGACCTGTGACTAATTGCCAAGGATGTTTCACACCTCTCCGGACAGGTCCTAGCAAAGGGTAAAGGTTTAAGGCCCATTTCCACTTGTGAGTTTAATCCGATTTATTTTCGAATGTCCTGTAGGCAATGTAATGTGACCCAAAGGACCCAAAAAACAACCCCAATCCCCCCGTCCGGGGCTGATTTTATCCTGAACGGATAATGTTTGTTCTCGGAACGGCTGGCTTTCTCCTATCCTATCTTCCTTCTCTCTTCAATTTCGGGACTATAAGACCTTATCATCAGTCAGTTCTCTCTGTCAGAACCTCATTTAAAAAAAAAATCTTGTTAGGGTCCCTAGGAAGTAGTAAAAAAAAAAAAAAAAAAAAAAAAAAAAAAAAATGTGCATGTGTGAAAGTTGTAGCTTACTTAGCTGAATCCTGCTCATCATCTTTAGTATGTAACAATTGTAACAAACTAGTCAGTTAGATCGGTAGGACATACAACATCTACCTATACTTCCTGCTTACCTGCTAAATATGCTAGAAGGAGGGGGGGGGGAAATACCATGATAGAAAATGTTTATGTAACACAGTAAAAAAAAGGCAAGTAACTTTTGAACTTTTTATCACTGACATAGACTACCTACTAACATTTCCTATAAATTGCTACAAATCATGATTAGGTACAATGTACATAGGTAGGTATTGATTTTTCAGCCCCCATAGTTTTTTCCCGAGGATGATGGAAGGGAGGCACCTAAAAACTGCTATAGAGTTAGAGATATATTGTTATCATTGCTCTTGACATAATTTCCATACTATGAACACTGTCTAGAGACTCTAGAGATATTATGAAATTTCAAATGCCTACCATTATATGTAGAGAGAGGCATGAGGAGTGACAGAAAAATATTGTAAATACTAAGTAATATTCCTTAGCATACTGAGATAAATAAGTATGTATGTACATTGTACCTACTTGGTAAATAGTAATAACTTAATAAGTACATAATAAGTAAGTTACATACTTACTATGTAGAAAATATTAAGTGTTTAGATGAGTCACTTAAGTAGGTGAGAAAAAAATTACCATTGAATTTTGAGAACATGACTTAAACTCATTCTCTCCCTCTTTTTCACTTACCTCTCTCCCTCTCTCTCTCTTTATTATTATTACCTATCTCCTTCTAAGCTACCTCTAAAATGGATAGGTATTGAAGCTCTTTTGTAGTTATCAATACCTATACCTACCTACTTTAATAATGGGAAATTTCCATTTTACTCAAGTACCTACTTACCTACCCCATTATTATAATATTAAAAAACTCTTTAAGTACTTACTGATTTATGTATACCTACTTAGCTATTTACTAGTAAGTTTTTAAGTAGATAGGTACTTAGTTACATACATATGTAGGTGTCCAAAACTTAGCACCAATATTAACTGAAACCATATTATCCACTTATAAGTATCTACATTTATAAGTACATAATTATGTAGCTATGTACAACATTTTATTTTCCGCGTATATTTACCGAGTACGCTATCGTTTAATTGCCCCTTCTTACTGCGTCTATTAATCTATGAGTACCACGCTATTACTTTTAATTGCTCGAGCATTGTTTACTGACGTTTTGCTGTGGTAATTCCATCAAATCCCTTTGTTATCTTCCTGGCTCTGTGCAACAAACAGGCTCATAAATCCATGCACTGACATTATAGTGAGTGGGTCAGGATAGATATTTTGTCCTATGGGGAAAATCAGCTAATCTTTTAGTTTTGTGAATTGTGTTGTTGTTGAGATTGTACAATAAGCCGTCAGTACTGTTCCTACTGTAAATTACAACAGTGCAATAGCCCTAAACAAAAATGAACGCGGCACACAAGGGATAAAGAAGAGACCGCCTTAACATAATAATATTATTACATAATATGTAGTCAGTACCTACTGTCCCAACTGTAGATTGAACTCAGAAAAGAACCCCCAAGCCCAAGACCCAATAAAGCTAAAATTAAATGAGCAAATGAAGTTCATCTCCCACCTGCAAAAAAAAGCTCTCTCTTTTGACATAGGTATCCCTATGAATAGTTCAATATGTTTATTTAATGTTTATCAATTTGACAAAAAATTGATAAACATTAAATAAACATATTGTCTTGATAATATCTTAAAACTACATAGGAAAGTAATAGGTAAAAGTAAGAAAACAGACAAAACTTAACTACAACTACAACATAGGGCTGCTCCGGCGCAGCGATACCGGACACGTAAGTGCCGCGACATCAGACGGGCGGATGCCCACCGCGTCCATACTCATGGGCACGCAGAACACCCAACCCACCCAACACCACAACACAGAGGTACACAGCTATCGTAATATTTAAATGGGTCCTTCGCAACCTTATTAAGGTATTAGCTATGTTTGTTTCCTAACTAGGTTAACAAGTTACGCCAATGTTTGGATTCCCGTTATCTCAAATAGGTCTCGGTTTCAACACAAAAGATTAGAGCATTAGAGACTGGATATAAGAAATGTGTCAGTGATAAGGGTCGGTCTTGATGAAGTGGGTCATGCTCAATGCTCTAGTCAGGTTATCTATGATTCTATGCCAGGGGCTCTCAATAAATGCTTAACTAGGATCAATCTTCTTCTAGTGAGTGCCATATCTTCAATAGATCTTGGTGTTCTTAATATTAAATTTTATTTCCTTCCTCAGAATTCAAAATTTCCTAGCCGTTCAAAATATAAAGGGATATTTTGTGTGGTAGTCAATTACCATTCGTCCTTTCGAGCATCGACCATCGCAGAAAAATACTAGGCTCAATTTCTTCATTTTCTGCGAGGGTCGGAGCTATGGTCAAGGCTCCATTGAGGACGCTTCTATTCATTAGCATGGTTTGTTAATTTTCTCTTGGGTCGGTACTAGGCTATGGTCGAGGGTCGGGACTTCATGGACGCCTACTAAGGGTTTTCCTCTGGAGCTCAATTTTCTCCATATTAAAATAATAATAAAACCTCACAGGTTTGATAAACCCTGGTTTGTTTTGTGCCAAGCGGAGACGATCGTTGGCTTCTCAATCAAAGATTCCCCACATAGAAAAGTAAATAAAATACCTCTCTGCCAACTCTTGGCCTGTTTGCCAATTTCTAGTCTATGGTCTATGTTTGTGCCAAACTCTTGCCCAACACAGACAGGGGAATTCCCATTTTTACTTTCTATTACTATACAGTTATAGCGAATCTAGAGGTACTAGTAATGAGAAAGTATTGAATAGGTCCAAATTTTCAAAATCGGGAAATGGGTGGAAATATCCGTTTTAGGGTCCCCTGATTCCAAAAAAGTTTTTACTTCTTAATTTTCACATTAGCAAAATGGGTGGAGATATCCATTTTAGGGTCCCCTGGTCAAAAAAAAGTGATTTCTGTAACTTTTACAACCCCTGGCCCCTGGGTCTGTTGTGCCAAACAACCTGATAGGGAGTGACGGAATGCCGCCATTACCGTAATGATAACAATGATATGAGCCGCATGCCGCACGTTTCAAACAACACGTGAGCACATGTTTTTCTTTACCATTATTCTTACCGTTTTTATTATTACTGGATACTAGGTATACCTAGTATCCAGTAATGAACTGAAGCGTCAAATGTGAGTGAAAAATTACATTGCCTGTTAAATTTTACTCAACACATTATTTCCCTGAGAAACGAATTCTACCTACCTCAATACAGTTCACTGTGGCCCAGTTAGGTTGGAAGGTAAAGCCTTGTAAGCGCCAAGTGGCGGGTTCAATTCTCGCTGGGGCGAACTTTAGCCTTTTTCGTTTTCCGTCCTCGTTCTTTCTTCGTTTTCGTATCGGAAACCCATTTCGTCGCTAATATCCACTGCGGCCAAACAAAATAAGAAGAGGTGCCAATAATTTATGAACTGAAGCGTCAAATGTGAGTGAAAAATTACATTGCCTGTTAAATTTTACTCAACACATTATTTCCCTGAGAAACGAATTCTACTTACCTCAATATAGTTGACTGTGGCCCAGTTGGCTTGGAAGGTAAAGCCTTGTAAGCGCCAAGTTGCGGGTTTAATTCTCGCTGGGGCGAACTTTAGCCTTTTTCGTTTTCTGTCCTCGTTCTTTCTTCGATTTCGGAACGATAAGACCTCCGTTGTTACATTTTTTGATGGCTACAAAAATTGTAAAGAGGATTTGATTACTTGATCAGGCAGGGAGGTGGTTATCTTTTGATGGCTACAAAAATTGTAAAGAGGATTTGATTACTTGATCAGGTAGGGAGGTGGTTACTTATCTACGTATACCTGTCATCTGATTAGCAAAATGAACTTGAGGAGTTATTTTCGATCGAATGGAATATTTCCAAAAATATTCCATTGAGCGTTTGAGCAGTTTGACCATCAATCAGTAATCCTTATGATTTGCGTGAATCATTCAATCAAGGACTCTGCAAATTATTGAGCTAAGGACTTGCTGTGTAGTTTCATCAATAAAGACTTTCTAATGAATCAGTTCCCGGTCCATGACTGTTGGTATACTTGCATAAGTTGTTGGTAACTTATTTTACATTGAGTCATTTCTTATCTTACTGTCAATGCTGTAACCCGCGAAATTTCCACTATATTATACTTTTCATTTATATTAGCTATTAAAAACAAGCAAATTACAAAGCAAACAAAAATAAATATAAAATGAATTTTAAAAATTGCCGCCGGGACAGCTATCTCACGTCGTCCGAGCTCATCTCAGCCCTGTTCATAAACACACCCTTAAGAAGGACACGAGATTTTGGTGATGGGGCCCGAGGGGTCTCCTGTTTATCCAAAACCCTGATGATTGATAGACTATTAAATTAAAGTGCCTGTTATCTTTCCTTGTTTACGAAGATACCACGTTATCACACATGAAGGTATTGGAGAGGGGATTTTCCACTCAGCCTGTATAGTGGGTCTATTCAGTGGTTTAGCATGCTAACTCATTCAATTAACAATACATATTAACAATAACATGGTGAATAAGATGATAAGCCATAATTGAAGGCTTTTTATCCAAGAATCCCTGAAGATTATCGCGTTTTGAAACAGCTTTTATTAGGTTTTAATTGAGAGAACGGTCACAACAGAAGTCTTATCGTCCCTAAATCGGAGAAGGAGTGCAGTATAGGAGAAAGCCAGCCTTATCTGATGAGGACAAATTTGGGCGAGAATCGAAACTGCGACCCACCGCTTACAAGTCAGTCGTACTATGTACCTTCCAAGCTAAGAGGCTGGCAACAAAGTTTCAAGTACAGTACAATTGTAATATTGTGGGAAACAAAGACTTTTTAAGATTTCAAGTACAGATTTTTTAAGGGAAGTAGGTACAAACCGTAGATACGTAGGTACAAAGTCCTTGTAGAGGTAGATTTCTATACAGCATATATGATATATGCAGGTAAGATTATTCTGGGTAAGTCCAAAAAACAAGCATGGTATGTCCGATTATGCACAAGGTATGCAGATGCACAGTTTAGTACACAGCGTAACTGTATAGAACTAGCTTATCATTGGAGACTTCTTTTATGTAGAGTTTGTAGACTTATTTGTTCAAGACCTTACCCAAGACAAGTTGCCTATAAAGGGTTTTCATAAGAGTCAAGTCTTGAATAAATATTTACTGACACTACACTTGTCAGAACGGGCATTGTGAAATTCGTGCGCTATGCTACGACCTGTGACTAATTGCCAAGGATGTTTCACACCTCTCCGGACAGGTCTTAGCAAAGGGTAAAGGTTTAAGGCCCGTTCCCACTTGTCGTGAGTTTCATCCGATTTTTTTCTGAATGTCCTGTAGGCAATGTAATGTGACCCAAAGGACCCAAAAAACAACCCCAATCCAAAGTATTGTCCCTCTTCTCGCCCATCTGATGAGAGGCATACTACGGGATGGGCATGCTACGACATAACGACACAGACCACATGCGTCCAATGTAGCAGTTGTTTCGTTGCTACGAAATAAAAACGGCGGTGAAACACTCATCTTAAAAAAAAAAGTTGTAACTTCGCCGAAAAAACGAATCCTCATCCCTATTAAAGGAAATGTAGCTAATTAGTTTCGTAACTCGAGATTATCGAGAATTAAGTGAGAGGAAAAGTGAAACAAATAATCACTCATCATTCTCATCAAGTTATCGCTTAACTAAATTATTCATCAATCCATTCAGACATTTTTCCATTGAAGAAATTATTCCATAGTTCGCAAAAACCCCACGCCAGATAACAGAGAAAGAATCTCTAGTCTCTCTCCGCACTTAGTTGTATGTAATTTTCTTTATTTGTGTGATGGGTGTGGTGTGTGTGGGGGGTGTATTTGTGTGTGTGTGGTGGTCCCGTACAAAGGACGGGTCAACCACTAGTACTTACTGAAACCCTAATTAAGTATGTAGCTATCAACATCTGTGTATTTATTTTCCGCGTATATTTACCGTGTACGCTATCGTTTAATTGCCCCTTCTTACTGCGTCTATTAATCTATGAGTACCACGCTATTACTTTTAATTGCTCGAGCATTGTTTACTGACGTTTTGCTGTGGTAATTCCATCAAATCCCTTTGTTATCTTCCTGGCTCTGTGCAACAAACAGGCTCATAAATCCATGCACTGACATTATAGTGAGTGGGTCAGGATGGATATTTTGTCCTATGGGGAAAATCAGCTAATCTTTTAGTTTTGTGAATTGTGTTGAGATTGTACAATAAGCCGTCAGTACTGTCCCTACTGTAGATTACAACAGTGCAATAGCCCTAAACAAAAATGAACGCGGCACACAAGGGATAAAGAAGAGACCGCCCTAACATAATATGTAGTCAGTACCTACTGTCCCTACTGTAGATTGTACTCAGAAAAGAACGCCCAAGCCCAAGACCCAATAAAGCTAAAATTAAATGAGCAAATTAAGTTCATCTCCCACTTTCAAAAAAAGCTCTCTCTTTTGACGTAGGTAGCCATCGTAATATTTAAATGGGTGAATGGGTCCTTCGCAACCTTATTAAGGTATTAGCCTTGTTTGTTTCCAAACTAGGTTAACAAGTTACGCCAATGTTTGGATTCCCGTTATCTCAAATAGGTCTCGGTTTCAACACAAAAGATTAGAGCATTAGAGACTGGATATAAGAAATGTGTCAGTGATAAGGGTCTGTCGTAATGAATTGGGTCATACTCTATGTCCTATGATCTAGTCTCACAGGTTATCTATGCCAGGGGTTCTTAATAAATGCTAAACAAGGATCAGTCAGAATTCAAAAATTTCCAGCCTTTCAAAAGATAAAGGGGAAAAGGGGTATCTTACAGGACTTCCGGGACTGTGAGGTAGCCAATCGCTGTTTTGGGGACAGTCATTTTGTTGCAGATACAAGAGAGTTTTTGAAAATCTCTGGTTTAGTTGAGGTTTAATCAAATTGTGGTTTACTTAATTTGAGGTTTAGTTTGTCCAGAAGTCTAGATGATATGAGAAAATTTGCGTCAGAATTTCATGCAGCTCTCTCGTTTAGGTACGCGTTGCAGCATGCAGCATCTGAAATCATTCAATTGTTATAGACATTGATTGGCTCTTGGGGTTTTCTCCATATTAAAATGAAAATGAAACCTCACAGGTTTAATTACCCCTGGTTTGTTTTGTGCCAAGCGGAGACCTCCGAGACGAGCATTGGCTTCTCCAAAGGATTTCCCCACATAAAAAAATTAACACCTCTCTTCTAACTATTGGTCTCTTTGCCAATTCCTAGTCTGTGTTTATGCCAAAGTCTTGCCCATCACAGACGGGAATTCCCCATTTTTACTTTCTATTACTAAAGTTTGCAATCGGTCCAAAATTTCAAAATTGGAAAATATGTAAGCTTTAATATCCATTTTTGGAAGGTACCTATTAAGAAAATAGCCGGTAATGATTGGAAGAAAACAGCAGAAGATAGATTTGTTTGGAAAAACTTGGAAGAGACCTTCATCCAGCAGTGAATTAATAATGGTTGACAATATGACAATGATGATGATGATGAATATCCTTTTTAAGGCCCCCTGATTCCAAAAATGTGAATACTTAATTTGAGGTTTAGTTTGTCCAGAAGTCTAGATGATATGAGAAAATTTGCGTCAGAATTTCATGCAGCTCTCTCGTTTAGGTAGGTACGCGTTGCAGCATGCAGCATCTGAAACCATTCAATTGTTATAGACATTGATTGGCTCTTGGGGTTTTCTCCATATTAAAATGAAAATGAAACCTCACAGGTTTAATTACCCCTGGTTTGTTTTGTGCCAAGCGGAGACCTCTGAGACGAGCATTGGCTTCTCCAAAGGATTTCCCCACATAAAGAAATCAACACCTCTCTTCTGACTATTGGTCTCTTTACCAATTCCTAGTCTGTGTTTATGCCAAAGTCTTGCCCATCAGTCCCATCACAGACGGGGGGGATTTCCCATTTTTACTTTCCATTACTAATGTTTGCAATCGGTCCAAAATTTCAAAATTGGAAAATATGTAAGCTTTAATATCCATTTTTGGAAGGTATTAAGAAAATAGCCGGTAATGATTGGAAGAAAACAGCAGAAGATAGATTTATTTGGAAAAACTTGGAAGAGACCTTCATCCAGCAGTGAATTGATAATGGTTGACAATGATGATGATGATGAATATCCTTTTTAAGGCCCCCTGATTCCAAAAAAAAGTGTTTCTGTAAATTTGACAACCCCTGGGTCTATTGTGCCAAACAACCTAATAGGGAGTGACGGAATGCCGCCATTACCGTAATGATAATAATGATATGAGCGGCATGCCGCACGTGTCAAACAACACGTGAGCACATGTTTTTCTTATTATTCTATCACCTGTGGGCAAAATAATGAGCCCAGCAGTTTTCTAAATTAAGTGATAGGTTTGTTATTTACATAGTAGTTTGACTGAGATTTTTCTATTAAAAATAGTGGCGTAGCTTGAGATTTTCTTAAAGGGAAGCTATTATGGCGTAATTACTCGTATACAGTATGCCTATGGTTTGTTATTTACATAGTAGTTTGACTGAGATTTTTCTATTAAAAATAGTGGCGTAGCTTGAGATTTTCTTAAAGGGAAGCTATTATTGCGTAATTACTCGTATACAGTATGCCTACCTGCTGGCGGTCTTAGAATACTGGTTCGACCCCAGAAAGTGGTAATTTTTCGGGGAAAATTCAGGGGAGAAGGAGAAAACCCGTAGAGAAGACGGGAAGCTGTGTGTCCCCTCGATTTCATGGATAAGACGCCACTGGTTTAAAATTAAATGATGGGATTGATATATTTACATAGTAGCTTGATTGATAAATAGGATAATAATTAGTAGCTTGACTGATAAATAGGATAATAATTAGTAGCTTGACTGATAAATAGGATAATTAGAATTGAATGCGGTTAATTTGCTCATGCTGAGATCTGAGATAGAATTGCTAGGGCAGGGGATAATGTGGAAGTTTTGTGAGGGGCAAAGAATCCTGGTGTCTTTTTTTTTAATTTTAGTACCTTGACTGATAAATAGGATAATTAGAATTGAATGCGGTTAATTTGCTCATGCTGAGATCTGAGATAGAATTGCTAGGGCAGGGGATAACGTGGAAGTTTTGTGAGGGGCAAAGAGACCTGGATTCGAATCCTGGTGTCTTTTTTTTTAATTTTAGTATAACGTCACTGCCAAGGTTTTTATTGACGGGGTTGATACCATCCCTTCACGAACAAGCTATAACCGTCTTCCTGGGTGAGGCCAGAAAAGTTAGCTACATGCGCTTGTCCTCGTGGTCACCCTTGTCCTCATGGTCACCCTTGTCCTCATGGTCACCCTTGTCCTCATGGTCACCCATTGCACCAACTACTAATTATGACCCTTGATCGTTTAGTTCTGTTTTGAACGAATCAAGAACAGGTGCATCAAGTAACGCTGGACCAAAAATCTAGCAAGAGTAAAACGGAAAATCTATATTTGCTCCAAAAGCAGTCCTATTTTGATGAAATTTGTTCCTTAAATTTTGGGTGCAAGTCGGCCTTGATAAAATCCGCCCCGGGCGGGAATCGAACCCGCGGCCTAGCGCTTACAAGGCAGACGCACTACCAATTAAGCTAACTAGGCTGGCTAACTATGACCCTTGAACGTTTACTTAGTCCTGTTTTGGACGAATCAAGAACAGGTGCCGCACCAAGTAACGCTGGACCAAAAATCCAGCAAGAGTAAAACGGAAAATCTATATTTGCTTCAAAAGCAGTCCTATTTTGAAGAAATTTGTTCCTTAAATTTTGGGTGCAAGTCGGCCTCTAGGGGCTTCGTATATAGATATAGGGACCCGTTCTGCGAGTGAGTTCTCCGTCCCACACTTCACAGAACCACTAGTAACTCGCGACTCGCGGCCTTAAAAAAGAGGGTACTTTCTTGTGAGAAGGACTCGAGATTTTGGTGATGGGGCCCGAGGGGCCTCCTGTTTATCCAAAACCCTGATGATTGATAGTATTAAATTAAAGTGCCTGTTATCTTTCCTTGTTTACGAAGATACCACGTTATCACACATGAAGGTATTGGAGAGGGGATTTTCCACTCAGCCTGTATAGTGGATCTATTCAGTGGTTTAGCATGCTAACTCATTCAATTAACAATACATATTAACAATAACATGGTTAAGTAATAAGATGATAAGCCGTCCCATCAGGATAAAATCCGCCCCGGGCGGGAATCGAACCCGCGGCCTAGCGCTTACAAGGCAGATGCACTACCAACTAAGCTAACCAGGCTGGCACCGATTTTCTTTTTCTTCACTATGACCTGCGTGAAATTTGGAACGCTCAAATATAACCTGCGGACAAAAAAGTTGAGAATGGCTGCTTAGCATTATCCCCCATTATCGTGTGGTTTACTTTATGGATGCCTGTTATCTTTCCTTGTTTACGAAGATACCACGTTATCACACATGAAGGTATTGGAGAGGGGATTTTCCACTCAGCCTGTATAGTGGGTCTATTCAGTGGTTTAGCATGCTAACTCATTCAATTAACAATACATATTAACAATAACATGGTGAATAAGATGATAAGCCATAATTGAAGGCTTTTTATCCAAGAATCCCTGAAGATTATCGCGTTTTGAAACAGCTTTTATTAGGTTTTAATTGAGAGAACGGTCACAACAGAAGTCTTATCGTCCCTAAATCGGAGAAGGAGTGCAGTATAGGAGAAAGCCAGCCTTATCTGATGAGGACAAAGTTGGGCGAGAATCGAAACTGCGCAAAAAAAAAAATGTTTAATTTGTGTCAGTCATTCTCAACCTGCGGTCGCTGTCTACTTCCGGCCTGCCAAGCTTAGCTGTCTGGCCTTTGGCAGCTTAAGCTGATACACTATGTCGAGTGGTACTCAATGCCAGTAAAAATATGACCAAACGGGGTCCACTCAGCCTCGTGAGGAAAATGAGTAGCTATGACATATAAATGCGCATAGCGACCGGTGTCAGCATTGGTAGGTAAACATGGGATGTTAGGATTATTGAGATATCGAAAAAAATGCTACAATGCTGCAGTGAGCACCAAAGTTGTGATGTAATAACACAAAGAAACTGCATTTACATTTTTTTTTTTTACAATATGACCAAACTTATTCACTTCGGTACCAAAGTACCAATCCAATTACGGGCCGTTCCTAGGAATCCTAGGTTCGTAAAAGCTTATCCCGACCTTTAGGGCTGTTCTCCCCTACACCTAAGCCTCAGAGTGGGATTTTTATGTACTAGTTACAGACCATACTTGACGGTACCTAACGAGTACCTACGTTATCCAGCTCTCAGAAGGGACCTTTACCGATTTTCTTTTTACTTTCCTTATCCTATAGGAAGGAAAGTAATGTAATCGGGTCAAATTTTCCGTGTAGACAGACTGGACTATACTAAGGGACTGGTACATAGGTGAGTGTGGGTTCGATACCCATTGCTATACCGTGTTATAATATTTCACACCTCTATTTTCTAGAATCAATACAGTTGCTACAGTGGAATCTAATGTCTCCATACTCTAAATAATATGTCATTGGTCCTTAGTGTAGACAGACTGGACTATACTAAGGGACTGGTACATAGGTGAGTGTGGGTTCGATACCCATTGCTATACCGTGTTATAATATTTCATACCTCTATTTTCTAGAATCAATACAGTTGCTACAGTGGAATCTAATGTTTCCATACTCTAAATACTATGTCATTGGTCCTTGGCTATACCTTCATCGGTGGTGTAGTGGTCAAGACCCTTGCCTGGTAAAAGGAGGGCGCGGGTTCGATTCGATGGAATGGGCATGGAATTTTATCACAATTTATTTGGATTACATAATAATGGAGCTCTAAGGGTTAGGTGGTAGAGAACGTTTGTACCTCACATCCTGATAATTTTTTCTCACCCAGGTCTTGATTCACACAATCTTTGCACCTTTACTTTGGTTTCCCTCGCCCTTTTCTCCCCCTCACTTCCACTCTCTCAACTCATTTCCCTAATCTAAAACACTAAACCCTCTATATTACAGATTGAAAGCATTCGAGACTCTGCTAGAAAAACACCCCGAGCACCTAGAGAAGGTCACCCTGCTACAAATTGCCGTCCCCAGTCGTACGGACGTCAAGGAGTACCAAGACCTCAAGGAAGAAATGGACCAACTAGTAGGTCGTATCAATGGGCGATTTACCACGCCCAACTGGTCACCTATACGGTACATCTATGGGTGTATCAGTCAAGATGAACTGGCGTCGTTCTATCGGGATGCGGCCGTAGCGCTGGTGACACCTCTGAGAGATGGTGAGTCACACTGTATTAAGGAGTGCTCCGCCCCGCCAAGATGAATTTTAATGGTATAAAATAAAATCAGATTCTCTCATCGGTTCCCTGGATTTTGACACACATGTAAACTTTGTACACCCTAACTAGCTTCTTTCCTTGTAAAAGAAAAGAATATCTTCTTCTTTTACTAAAACTTTTCCCAATATTATTTGATAAAAGAATATGATGGTTTGAATTATGTATTTAAAGTTTAAAGGCATAATTGGTTACAGAATGGAGCAACTCATTTAGTCGTTCCGGAAACTTTAGGATAAAATCCGCCCCGTCCGGGAATCGAACCCACGACCTAGCGCTTACCAAGCCACTATAACTAGGCTGGCTATAGAGAACGTCTATTATAAAGAAAATATTGCACTTATCTTGGGTTATTATTATTATTTTAGGGTTATTTTTTTTATTCTTTTTCTGATAGTGACAGGCTGACATAATTCATCTTAGGATGTCAGACTGAAATGACAATAAAATTATTTATGTTCTGTTTGGTCCAAAATAATTTTATTCCTTAAAACTACCTAAAATTAAATATTTTCATGAACCACCTTGAACTTTTAACTTATGTTCAAAGTTGTCCTTTACAAAAAATAATACCTACTTTGGAGTTATAAAGGCACATAGCATGATAAAGGTATACCTAATCCATGTATAAACAGGGTATAAACTTGTAAGACTAAAAACAGTGAAGTTATGAATACGTGACCTGATAGTAATGTTATTGTATGTACATGAAGTGTGTACAAAATAAATTGTATACGTTCTACAATGAAGATTAAATACAAATGTAAATAGTTCATCCCTGAAGGGAATTTAGAAAAAAGCCCTGGATTCCCTAGGCCAGCCACTCACTATCAGGTAGACCTGACGACAGATATACCTGATCAGGTCTACCTGAGAGTGTGTGTGCTCATCAGGTGTCAGGTATACCTGATAGTGGTGGCTAGCCCCTAGAGTCAACAAAAAGAAAAAAATTGGACCGACTACAATACTTCCTCATTACCTTGTATAGGTTCCCTATACATATTGGTAATAGAAAGTGTTTGTTCTTTACAAATGTCTGGAATATTGACCATTAGGCCATAAACCTACGGTTCTTCTTCTTCTTCCTCCTAGCCTTCATCTATTTAAATAGGAAGGAATTTTAATTGTGTTAAGCATAAATGCTTGTCACAAATGTCGTTCCCCGCTTAATGCACTACGCTAAATTTTTTGACTTGACTTGGACTCGAACCACCAACCTCCAGATCCGAAGTCCACCACGCTAACTACTGAGGTTGATGCCTTTATCTATTTAAATAGGGTCGTAACAGAAAGTAAAAATCTCAGTCGGGATTCGAACCCAGGACTCATTGCTTGTCTATGGTCTGAAAGAACCACTCGGTGAATCGTCTTAGTTGTTGCAGAGCGTTCTGAGATTCTTCCTTGAGTTTCTTATTCTCCTCGCGCAGATCTTTCAGTTCTTCCTCCAAAGTATGCCGTCTCCTCATTTCCCGCTAAAATCCGCCCCGGGCGGGAATCGAACCCGCGGCCCAGCGCTTACAAGGCAGACGCACTACCAACTAAGCTAACTAGGCTGGCTAAAGAAACTTTAAATGAAACTGAAACTACAAATAATTATTTTAAATGAACTCAACATCCGTGGCACAAGCTCCGGCTTTTACGGATGGGTATACCATTTGTTAACTATTTATTTATATTGAGAGATTTGTACCAAATAACAAATAAATGGAAAACTTCCTAAATAAAATAAATAATGGCAGTCAACTTAGTTAGCATGTAGGGCACTTCGCCGACCTTACAAGTCGTGGGTTTAATTCCAGCCCGGGACTAGCTTCATCTTCAACAGATTAGGTTCGTTCTCGGAACGGCTTTCTCCTATCCTGTTCTTCTTCTCTTTTCAATTTCGGTGTAAAGACTTTCATTTACATTCATTCATGGAGTCATACCCACGCACGTCTACCTACGTCTTTAATACTTATCGAACTACGGAAGATGATTACGATTATCATCTTTTTGGAAGAAATCTGCCTGCAAGCGTGATCCTGAGACATTCTGAATGGGAATACCCGAAATCGAAGAGAGAAGGAAGACAGGATAGGAGAAAGCCAGCCGTTCCGAGAACGAACATTATCGCATCAGGATAAAATCCGCCCGGGGCGGGAATCGAACCCGCGGCCTAGCGCTTACAAGGCAGACGCACTACCAACTAAGCTAACTAGGCTGGCAGAGAGAGACTGAAATCAGAGACAAACGATGGATGTATAAGAGAAGAAGAATCTGTCTGTACAAGGAGAGCCAGCATCATTAGGTAAACTAAACGTCTTGTCTCCTCCTACGTTACTGCTTTGACTACCTCCCATATAATCGTTCATCTGAAACAAATATTGAAATAAATCATTAGAGCCAGCCGGAAAGGAACATTATCCCTTCAGGATAAAATCTGCCCAGGGCGGGAATCGAACCCGCGGCCTAGCGATTATAAGGCAGACGTGCTACCAACCAAGCTAACTAGGCTGGCGCGAATACCTTGTAAGCGCTATAGGTCGCGAAGTTCGATTCCCACCCGGGATGGATCATTTTTGTATCACATTGGAATCACCTAAATCGGCCCCGTACCTAAGATAATCTCTTGTTTTTATCCCCCGTAGACAATGTGTTAAGTTTTGTTCTCAGAACGGATGACTTTCTAACCTGTCCTCTCTTCGATTCCGGGACGATAAGACATCCGTTGCTAGAGTTATCTATGTCAAATCATAACAACCTTTAGTTTGGTGATTTGAGTCCAAGACAAGCTATAAAAGTATTTAAGCGGGAAAAGACATTTGTGACAAGCATTCATACTCAACACGAGAAAATTAGATATTTTCATTTGTGTTGAACATATTTAAATGCTTGTTACAAATATCGTTCCCCGATTATTACACCTCGATAAATTTTATGACTTGGACGTGAACCACCAACCTCTATATCCAAAGTTCAACGCGTTAACCACTGCACCTTATCCAAATTTCTTATCAAGTCTCTTATTTTGTCACTCACCTTAGATCCAGTTCGAGTCAAGGTCAAATGATGATAGTCCAGATGGGGATTACTATCCGCATGTCTTCTCAGTTCATGACTCCGTTCCGACGCTTTGATGAGACAATTCGTCACCTTCTCCCCCACTTTGAACTCATGAGGTGCTCCCCCCTCCTCATGGGAGAGGGATAGCGTGGAGTTGGACAGGGGGAGGGAAGAGGAGGAGGATACTTTGGGATGGGATAGGATACGGGCGGGGAGGGGAGGAGGGGGGGAGTCGGTGGAGGGCAGGGAAGGGTCAAAGGTGTCGTACCAGCGCTCTTCAGGCGGGTTGGTCGACACGCTCGGGCTACCACTGGACGGGTGCGTGCTGGAGGGGTTCTGCGGGTGGAAATGAAAGAGGATGTGATTTAAATTTTACCAAGGGCGACTTAAAAAAAATGTAATCGCTAGGCCGCGGCGCGGGTTCGATTCCCGCCCGGGGCGTATTTTATCTTGAACAGGTAATGTTCGTTCTCGGAACGGCTGGTTTTCTTCTATCTTATCTTTCTTCTCTCTTCGATTTCGGGACGATAAGACCTTAGCAGTTACAGTTCCCTCTATCAAACAAACATCTTTAAAAAGCCACATTCTTTTACATGCATGTCTATCTGGCAGCAGATAAGTTAGGTCAGAAAATTTCCGCCCCGGGCTGGGATTCGAACCCAGCACCTCTGGGTCCAGAGTCACTGGTATTAACTCTTCGGCAGGACTTACCTCTAGACTGACGGGAAATCGGTTGTCCACTCCCATGAATGATCTACTGCTACTTCCAGTACCATAGCCTGAACTATTGCTTGATCTGGGGGGTGAGAAGCTTCTCTCATACCTGAAAATAGACAAAAACAGAATTAGAACAGGGAAAGTAGTCATATAAAAGTGTTCCAATAGGACTAAAGAGTCCCCTTTCCCCAATAGTAGGCTACACTGTTGTGGGTTCTTCAAATTAAATTGTCCTAAGAAGAACTATCGCCCGGTGCAGAACTCCCATATACCATCTGGAAGTCCCTGAATCGTCTTCGAGTTGGAGTCTCTCGTTGCAAACAAAACCTTGTAAGATGGGGATACACTCAAGATGACAAGTGTGAATGTGGTGCAACACAGGATGAACAACATCTTCTCAACTGTGAACAAATAGAGAATACCTGCACACACGATGACCTAAAGGAAGCCAACCAGAGAGCTGTTCAAGTTGCAAACTTCTGGAAGTTCAAGATTTAAAGGTGGTTCCGGAAACGGAAAGTAAGTAATTGTCCTAAGGGCAAGGTAAACCTAGACCCTTGACAAAAGGTGTGTGCCTGAAGGAATGTGAACTAGTTAGATTGCAGGGTAGCGCGCCTGCCTTGTAAGCCTCAAGTCGCGGATTGGATTCCCGCCCGGGGCGAACTTCATCCTAAACAGAGAAGGTTCGTTCTCGGAACGGCTAGCGGCTTTCTCCTATCCTATCTTTCTTCTCCCTATGGGTTTCGCGCTAAAAGGCCTCCATTGTTACAGTCCCCTCTTTCAAACTTCATCGCAAAAGAGGTCTACATGCTGACGTTGCTGACTTACTCAACATATGGCTCCCTTCTGGAGAGTGTCGGGTATAATGCGGGGACGCCAACGCTCCTTCTTCTTCGAACTGAACAGAGGCATTGCTGTAAACATGGAGAATAGAGAATAAAATTGAGTTTTAGTTGGTATTAGAATAGCATTATACTTTTCGACATCATCGTCAGGGTAAACCTATATTCGAAGAGCAACAACAGTCCACATGATGTAAAACATCTCTTCATGTGAGGAGCAAACCAAACTAACTTGGATATAAAATCACGTTGGACCTAATCAACTGAGGCGGAGCAAATTCCTTGATTTGGATATGGCAGATGAGGTCGATGCCTTGTTCTTATCGACCGAATAGTAAAAGGATCTTAAGGACACAACCTGCCTCAGTTACCTATGTAATATGTAATGGTTAAGACGTTTGCCTGGTAATCAGGAGGGCGTGGGTTCAATCCCAGCCGATGTAAATGGGGCAATTTGTAGACAACTTCCTCTAGCAGATTGGGCGATTTCAAGGAGAAGGCAAGTCTCATCAAAATTTTGAATTAATAAAGTGATCTATACTTACAGAATTTCTGTGAGGGTTCTATGAGTGTACTGGTGGCATAATTCTGAGTTAAATCCTTGAGATATTCCTGTCGGGTCCTGGTGGCCATCGTGGCAAACTTCTCAGATCTATGAGCCGCATTCTCACCGTTGACAACTGAAAACAAATAAGTAATTTAATCAATATGTAAGCTAACTCGAATTCTGGACATTTTTTATTATTTATTTTTGTGCCACAGTGAACCATACGCAAGCTACAAGTTCTACCGCTTAGAAAATCCCTCGTCCATCTCGGTTGGGTATCACTGCATCATTTAAAAAACATCTTTATTTGTAGCTGCGTTAGACAGCATTCAAAAATTCAATGAATATGCACAATTTGTATATGAGTTCTACCGCTTAGAAAATCCCTCGTCCATCTCGGTTGGGTATCACTGCATCATTTAAAAAACATCTTTATTTGTAGCTGCGTTAGAAAGCATTCAAAAATTCAATGAATATGCACAATTTGTATATAATTTTAGTATTTAGGTAAGGAATTAAAAATCTATTCGACTTACTTTTAGAGAGAAGGAAGTCTCGGAATTCTTTGGATTTGTTGAAGGTGGCGTTTTCAGGTATGGGGGGTCCAAACAGGGGAACTTCCTTCGACCTGGATACTGCCACACTGAAACATATAGGAGGTTTTGGCGAAAATTAATATTGAAAAATAAAATTATTTCCATGCACTGAAAAAAACACCCTTTTTTGAGGTTTGTAAGAGGGAACTGTGAATATAGGATAGGAGAAAGACAACCGTTCCGAGAACGAACGTTATCTGTTAAGGATAAATCCGCCCAAGGTCTGGATCAAAGGTAGACCAAAGAATAGATACTACTTACGGCAATAACATGGTAAATACACCAGTTCCCGATGGATCACTGAAGTTAAGCAACGTTAGGTGTGGTTGGTAACCAGATGAGTCACCATTTGTACAATCCCGTGCTGGGTTTTTCCGTCCCACTCACGGTCGGGTAACTTATCGCCGAATGGTGGGTAAAACACCCGTCACTAAAAACCGCAGCAGTAATACATAGTGACGTTAAAAAAAGGTCCCTACTCACCTATACTGAGTATGATCGGTATTCGGATTGAGGGCGCGAACCACTATGAACACATGCTGGAATTGGGAGCGAATGGTTTTGGGTGTGAACGGGAGAGAGCCCGGTTCTTGGAACACGATGGTAACTATGTCGTTCCCGATGTGACGTTTGCGGAGCAGTTCCTTATCCTATTACCTTAACTTTTACCATATCTCTAACCGTTTAGTCGGTATAGCTGAAAACCACCAAAAAACGGTCGAAATCGGTTCAAAATCGGTCGAAATACCGCCAAGCGCAGCACCTATCTTAACTGAACGTTTTCTGTTGCAGTTGCCGGTTGTGCGGAGTGAAGGGGAGCAGGGGGGAGACGTGGAACATCACTTGGCAACCCTGGTGCTCCGAGTAGACGGAGTAGAGGCCTGTGGAGTCCGCTGTCATGAGAGAAAAGAGAAATTTAATTATTAAAATGCCTGTATAAAAACTCTTTTGTTTTCTAGTAAAAACGATCTTTTTATCAATTTAATCCTCTTCTGTAAACATTAATCAGCCTAGTTAGAGTAGTTAGCTTGGAAGTTGGAAGGGAGCACCTACCTTGTAATCACTACGTAACGACAACGAGTTCGATTCCCACCCGGGGCAGATTCGTATAAAGTTAACCCAACTTTCAGGGCTGTTTGCCCCTACACCTAAGATAAGGCCTCCGTTATTACAGTTCCTCTTTTAAAGAACTCCACAACCCTCCATGGAACTTAAAACTTGTTAACTTGGTAGATCCCTCATATTTCAACATCAGGGCCGGCATTCAAGCTTAAAAAAAAAAAAAAAAAAAAAAAAAAAATTCATGGAGTCATACCCACGCACGTTTACGTCTTTAATACTTATCGAACTATGGAAGATGATTATGATTGTCATCTTTTTGGAAGAAATCTGCCTGCAACCGTGATCCTGAGACATTCTGAATGGAAATCCAGTTGGACTCACCTTCACTCTGTACACTATAGAATCTGTCTGTACAAGGAGAGCCAGCATCATTAGGTAAACTAAACGTCTTGTCTCCTCCTACGTTACTGCTTTGACTACCTCCCATGTAATCGTTCATCTGAAACAAATATTAGAGTATTAGGTAAACTAAACGTCTTGTCTCCTCCTACGTTACTGCTTTGACTACCTCCCATGTAATCGTTCATCTGAAACAAATATTAGAGTAAATCATTAGAGCCAGCCTAGTTAGCTTGGTAGAGCGTCTGCCTTGGTCGCGTTGCGTAATTGCGTAAGCGCTATTTCCCGCTATTAAGCGCTAGTTCAATTCCCGCCCGGGGTGTATTTTACCCTAAACAGATAAGGTTTATCCTGTCTTCCTTCTCCCTTCGATTTCGGGACGATAAGACCATAGCAGTTACAGTTCCCTCTGTCAAACCTCTTAAAAAAAAAAATATTAGAGTAAATCATTAGAGCCAGCCTAGTTAGCTTGGTAGAGCGTCTGGCTTGGTCGCGTTGCGTAATTGCGTAAGCGCTATAGGTCGCGGGTTCAATTCCCGCCCGGGGTGTATTTTACCCTAAACAGATAAGGTTCGTTCTCGGAACGGCATTCTTCTATCCTTCCTGGTGTTCTCATGTTGACCCAGCACCTAAATGGGAAGTAGGTATTGTGTCTCTTGTCACTCATCTGATGAGAGACATACTACGGGATGAGCATGTTACGACACAGATCAAATAAGTCTAATGTAGCAGTTCGTTTTATTGTAAAAAACGAACTAAAAATGGGGGTAAAACACTACACTCACTTCAAGTGTATTGGTTTTTGGTCCTACTCTTAGCATTATCAGGTCATCACTCACCTTAGTGGTGTTCTCATGTTGACCCAGCACCTAAATGGGAAGTAGGTATTGTGTCTCTTGTCACTCATCTGATGAGAGACATACTACGGGATGGGCATGCTACAACACAGACCAGACGTGTCTAATGTAGCAGTTTGTTTTATTGTAAAAAACGAATTAAAAATGGGGGTAAAACACTACACTCACTTCAAGTGTATTGGTTTTTGGTCCTACTCTTAGCATTATCAGATTATCACTCACCTTAGATCCAGTTCGAGTCAAACTAGGGAAGACGTTTTGAGTAGATCTACCATTTGATCATGAGATAACGTTGAGACGGCAACCTTGCAGATCTGAGGGGAAAAATGAAACATTGTGATTATAAATAGTATTTGAATAAACTTCTTTGGGTAGATAGAAAAACTTAGGACATGGTAAATCTTTTTTTTCTCCACCTTTTCCAGTGTTCAGACAGTGTCGGCGCTCTTCGTCAGCCTCTCAATCAGCCCTAGGGTTATTGCTTTGGGGACTTTGGGCTGACATTTGGTGTTGGCTACAAACATTTTACGAGTGGATGCCATCGCACTTAACCTTTGTTATTTCTTTAGCAAAGGAAATTTCCATTTTAAAAAAAAGATCCACTTGTGTTTCTGTTGCAAATTTTTCAACGGGTTTTCTCTCTGAATGGAGCAGTTGCAAATGGGAAAAAATTATAAATAAATGGTCGACTCTTATGTAATTTTTACTATCAGAGTGAGGCAAATTGGAAAGCAGGCTAGAAAACATGGCTCCTTGAAGAATGAGCTGAATGAGATGTTGTAATCTATTCTATTCTACCTCTATTCTGTTATCTATTATTCTATTCTATTCTCTGTTACCAAATGGGTAAAAATTATGAATAAATGGTCGATTCCCATGTAAAAAATTTCCACACATCAGATTTTTTCTCCCTCTTTTTTCTTTTTTATTGTTATTAATTTTTAATGCAAATAATATGCAAAGAAAGGAAAAAGCAAAAAATAAATTAAATAATAGAGCAGTTGCAAATGGGTAAAAATTATAAATAAATGGTCGATTCCTACATATGTAAAAAGTTGGGAAAAATCGAAATCTGAGGTCAAAACTCCGAAAAAATAACTGTAAAAGGTCGAAAATTCAATTTTTATTTTCCGTTCTAATGAAACAGTTCAAATATGTGTGACGTCAGACTTTACGCAGTTGTTTTTTCGTCCGTTAAGTAGCGCCACTATGCAAGCGCGCTAGCGGAGGAGCAGAAAGAACGGCGCAGAAACGTATGCGCACAAACACTTTAATGCGTCGCCTGCGAGGGAGCTTTGCTCGGGACATTTGATGTGACGTCATCGCCTACGGGAGCGTATGCCGTGACGTAAAATTCACGATTTACCGGTATTTATTTTTAAATTGATATATCTCGGGATCTAGAAGTCGTAGAAGAAAAAGAAAAATTCCGTTGGTCCTCATTTTTCCTGCTCTATGACTTTGAAAAATCACCCAAGTAAGCGCAACTGCTCCATTGAAACCCGAAGACATGAAATTGTTTTTTAGGGCGAAGTTAATAGCTATCTTACCTCTACTAGTCGACATCCCTGTTTGAGTCCCTCCTGATAGGCTAATCCGATATGTTCTACTTCAGTCACTAGTCCATCTGGCTGTACATGGAAGCCTAGCTGTCCCAATCCGTTTCTCTTCAGGGTTAACTCCTGGGCTGGGGAACCGGGGGTCGCCGCTCGAAGCCTGACTACGACTTCCATGAGTTCATCTCTATCCCCTCCCCCTCCCTCACGCATGTGGATACGCGTGACTTCACCTTGGTGATGATATAGACGGAGACTGAAATGAAAACATGATAAATGAAAATGTGACTTCACCTTGGTGATGATATAGACGGAGACTGAAATGAAAACATGATAAATGAAAATGAATTCAGTGACTACTTGAAAATCAAATCTTCTTCTTTACCTTTTCCCACTCAAGTGGGGTCGGCATTTTTAGTCAACAATTTCCAGGAACCTCGGTTGTGAAACTACTTGAAAATCAAATAAAATCAGTAATTTAATTACTTATTTAAGGCAAAAACATCCTCTTCACAACTCCAGTGGATAACAAAACATTCGTATTTATGAACAAATATTAGAATGAAGTAATCATAATAAAGCCCACTTAGGGCGAACCTTATCCTAAACAGATAAGGTTCGTTCTCGGAACGGCTGGCTTTCTTTTATCCTGTGCTTCTCTCTTCGATTTCGGGACGATAAGACCTCCGTTGATACAGTTCCCTCTGTCAAACCTCTTGGACAAAAAGTTCTTTTTACTTTCGATATTTTATTAGCCATTGCCACCTCGAGATATATTAGTGGCATGTTATTTACCTTTCTTCTTTGGATAGTTTCTTGTTGTCTGCAGGAGGTGTAGCTGTGGCTATAGGTCTGGCTGTGGCTGTCACTTCTCCATCTCCTCTCTCTTCCGTATTTCCATTGCTACTTGTACCCGAGTCACCCTGGGAAATAAAACAGTCATTAGTGTCAAATACAAGAGAGTGTGTGTATTCAATTCACTAATAAATTATATAAAATCGAGATTCATTCACGCACTGATCGTTCTATCTCCAGAACCCCAAAACGTAGGAATATTCCTAATATATTTTAGAAGTGCAATAAGAGAAGATTTTGCCAAAATCTTAAACGATCTCGAGTTTAGGAACGGCTAGCGGCTTTCTCCTATCCTATCTTTCTTCTCCCTATGGGTTTCGCACTAAAAGGCCTCCATTGTTACAGTCCCCTCTATTTAACTTCATCGCAAAAGAGGTCTACATGCTGACGTTGCTGACTTACCTCTTCCTCTGTGCATTGGACACGGGGGCTTGCTGCTGACTTGGACGGTGTAATGGTGAGTTTACCCACACCTAGATCAGAAGGTTTACATGCTGACTTACCTCTTCCTCTGTGCATTGGACACGGGGGCTTGCTGCTGACTTGGACGGTGTAATGGTGAGTTTACCCACACCTAGATCAGAAGGTCTACATGCTGACTTACCTCTTTCTCTGTACATTGGACACGGGGGCTTGCTGCAGGGCTGCTGACTTGGACGGTGTAATGGTGAGTTTACCCACACCTAGATCAGAAGGTCTACATGCTGACTTACCTCTTTCTCTGTGCATTGGACACGGGGACTTGCTGCTGACTTACCGTGTCGGGTATAATGCGGGGACGCCAACGCTCCTTCTTCTTCGAACTGAACAGAGGCATTGCTGAAATACACAGAGAATAGAATGAAAGAGCGTTTTAGTTGGTATTATATTAGAATAGCATTATACTTTTTAACGTCAAGTTAAACCTATGTCCAAAGTGTTTGACCGGTCCACATAATGTAAAATACCTGTTCAGATGCAGAGCAAACCAAACTAACTTGCATGTAAAATCACGTTGGAGCCAATCAACTGAGGCGGGGCAAATTTCTTGATTTGGATAGGGGGTTGATGCCTTGTTCTTATCGACCAAATATTATAAAGGATCTCAAGGGCACAACCTGCCTCAGTTACCTATGTAATGGTTGACGTTTGCGTCGTTTGCCTGGTAATCAGGAGGGCGTGGGTTCAATCCCAGCCGATGTAAATGGGGCATTTTTTTTTCCAAAGAATGTAATTTTATTTTGTTCTTTATAATGACATCAACTAACATTTAATAAGAATAGAAGGCAAGTCTCATCAAAATGTTAAGTTAATAAAGTGATCTATACTTACAGAATTTCTGTGAGGGTTCTATGAGTGTACTGGTGGCATAATTCTGAGTTAAATCCTTGAGATATTCCTGTCGGGTCCTGGTGGCCATCGTGGCAAACTTCTCAGATCTATGAGCCGCATTTTCACCGTTGATAACTGCAAATAATAATAACAATAATTCAATATATTTTGCTCATGCTGTAGGCTACCACCTACCAAGTATAGTGGTTAAGAGTTTTACCACCGTTTTTATTTCGTAGCACTCGTGTGGTGTGTGTCGTAGCATGTCCATCCCGTAGCATGCCTCTCATCAGATGGGCGATAAGAGACATAATAATCGCCATTTAGGTGCTGAGTCAATACGAGAACGATATTTATGACAAGCATTCATTCTTGACACAGTTAAAATTCCTTTTGGTATGCGAATGGGTACAAATTTTTCTTTATTTAAAAGCAAAACTTACTTTTGGAGAGGAGGAAGTCTCGGAATTCTTTGGATTTGTTGAAGGTGGCGTTTTCAGGTATGGGGGGTCCAAACAGGGGAACTTCCTTCGACCTGGATACTGCCACACTGAAACATATACGAGGTTTTGGCGAAAATTAAAATGAAATACTAAAATTATTTCCATGAAAAAGTAAGTAATACACTAATAGAGAACAGACACGCCGGCCGAGTTAGCTTCGAGGGGAGCGCGTCCACCTTGTAAGCGCTAGGTCGCAGGTTCGGAGTGAACTTTATCCCAAACAGATAAGGTTCGTTCTCAGAACGGCTGGTATTCTCCTATCCTGTCCTTCTCTCTTCGATTTCGGGAAGATAAGACCATTGTTGTTACAGTTCCCTCTATCTAATCTCTTGGAAAAAAACCCATGTTGGACTAATCGACGTAAACTCTATTGTCCTTGAACGTTAGGGGTCCATACCAAAGGTCCGTTCATACACAGAACATGATCACTGATCACCATGATCGCCACCCTAGTTAGCTTGGTTGGTAGTGCGTCTGCCTTGTAAGCGCTGGGCCGCGGGTTCGATTCCCGCCCGGGGCGGATTTTATCCTGATGGGATAATGTTCTTTCTCGGAGCGGCTGGCTTTCTCCTATCCTGTCTTCCTTCTCTCTTCGATTTCGGGACGATAAGACCATAGCAGTTACAGTTCCCTCTGTCAAACCTTTTTTTAATAAAAAAAAAAAAAAAAAAAAAAAAAAAAAAACACCAAAAGGTTTGGTATTTTGTAATTTTGTATAATTTTACCCCAATTTTTGTATCTTTATTATCTGGCTGCGCGGGTTGTCTATGTGGACTTATCTGGTGGGAGTAGCCCACAAATGATCACTGTTCTACTCACATGTTTGATCCTTGTGATTCTGTTGAGTTGTGCGACGTGGTAAATGTTAATACCTGAGCCGCGAATTGGGTTCGACTCCTTCCGTCGATTAGCTCAACACACGGGTATGATGATAGGTAGGAAACTATATGATCTATATCCCGTGGCTGGCTGCTCTATCCCTCTTCCTTCTCTTTCGATTTCGGGCGATAAGCCATAGCAGTTAGTTCTCTTGTCAAACCTTTTAAAAATAAAAAAAAAAACTTGAAAAAAAAAAAAAAAAGATCACGATAAGTGTGTTGGTAGTTCGTAGAGTTCGTATAAGCTTATAACCAATGTTTTTAATCTTGTATACACCTACGCTTCAGAGTAGGCATTAGATCTATTTTGTACGGATTAGCTAAGTATTGGTTTTTTCCGCCCTATCCCTATGAGATTTAGGAGTATGTGATCGGGAATTCGGATTGAGGCGCGAACCGACTAGAGCATCTCTAATTGGGAGCGAATGTTTGGGTGGAACGTGGAAGAGCCCGGTCGTGAAACACGTATGGGTATAACTATGTCGTTCCCGATGTGAGCGCTTGCGGAGCAGCTGTTGCCGGGTTGTGCGAGGTGAAGGGAGCAGGGGGAGTCACGAGGAACATCACTTGGAAACGGGCATTCAATAGACGGAGGTTGGGTCATACTCTTGGTGCTGCCGAGTAAATTACGGAGTAGTGAGGTGCCGCTGTGTAGTCGCCGTTTGCTGTGTATATTCAATGATAGAGAAATGAATTTAGATATTTACCAATAGTCCTGATATCACCATACTCTTTGGTTCTCTAGTTGTTGTCCAGCGCTCCGTATCGCGATTAATGAGTAGTTTTCAGAGTTAATTTCTGCCACTAACTGTTCCTAAATCCCTGGATACTAGCGTACGCAAGGGAAGCCGGAACGGTTCCGAGCAGAATGAGTCTCGGCGACCATTCTCGTACTCGAGCAGTCGACCGGCTAAACTAATCTCTTCTCTCAAAACCAGCGACCACGTACGTATCCTGCCTCTCTTTCTGTGTTCTTTATGTCCAATTTTTAAGCCGTATTTCTACTTAACTCTTGAGCTACCGAACACTAGTAAAAACGATCTTTTATCAATTTAATCCTCTTCTATAAACATTAATCCAGCCTAGTTAGAGTAGTTAGCGCTTGGAAGTTGGAAGGGAGCCACCTACCTTGTAATCACTACGTAACGAGTTTGTTAACCCAACTTTCAGGGCTGTTTGCCCCTACACCTAAGAAGGTTAACCCAACTTTCAGGGCTGTTTGCCCCTACACCTAAGATAAGGCCTCCGTTGTTACAGTTCCTCTTTTAAGGAACTCCACAACCCTCCATGGAACCTAAAACTTGTTAACTTGGTAGATCCCTCATATTTCAACATCAGGGCCGGCATTCAAGCTTACTTTTATTATCCAAGCCGGCGCGGTACTTCTCAAATCCCTTGAGCCGCACCCGATGTCCTATGGTATCCAGGAATTCATTCAGGGCCGGCCCTGCCTCCTCGTTGTTGTACATGTCTTCCTCCGTGCTTTGCCCGGCCCTGCAATACATCACTCCCACCTTGTAGTGGGAGGTGAGCGCTTGCTCGTCTAACTTGAGTAGCTGGTCTTCTACCGCCTGAGAACTCACGCCTAACCTTAAACTGAAAACAGAGAGAGGGGTGGATTATAGAAGAGTAAAATTAAATAAAAAAATAAATGTTCACAGATAAAATTGCTCATGCTGGCCTAGTTGGCTTGTTTGATAACTCGTCTGCCTTGTAAGCGCTAGGCCATTTTATCTCAAACGGATAATGTTCGTTCTCGGAACAGCTGGCTTTCTTCTATTCTGTCTTCATTCTCTCTTCGATTTCGGGACGATAACTTTCTAATTACATTGTTTACGTCTCTATTCATAATGTATCTGATAGAAAACAACCATAGACCCCATCGCGAATTTAAATTCGACTTTGTTTCTTCTTTTCAAGAGGTTTGATAGAGGGAACTGTAACTGTTAAGGAAGACAGGATAGGAGAAAGCCAGTCGTTCCAAGAACAAATTTAAAATCCGCCCCGGGCGGGAATCGAACCCGCGGCCTAGCGCTTACAAGGCAGACACACTACCAACTAAGCTAACTAGGCTGGCATACAGCAGAAAAAAGTACCTATAAAGAGTAAATAAGTACCTATGTATATACAGTATAAACACAGTAAGTAGTACCTATATACAGCAAATAATATGTACCTATTCAGTAAGTAAGTAAGTAGGTAGGTAGACTCAGAGTAGTCAGTGTTAACAAGATCTCATCGCATCACGAATCAATTCTACCTCTTCAGATCTTTGATAGCCACCGGCGATAGAACGTTGAATGCACAAATTCACGATAGATTACTCATGTTTGATAACTCGTCTGCCTTGTAAGCGCTAGGCCAATGGTTCGATTCCCGCCTGGGGCGGATTTTATCTCAAACGGATAATGTTCGATCTCGGAACAGCTGGCTTTCTTCTATTCTGTCTTCATTCTCTCTTCGATTTCGGGATAACTTTCTAATTACATTGTTTACGTCTCTATTCATTATGTATCTGATAGAAAACAACCATAGACCCCATCGCGAATTTAAATTCGACTTTTCTTCTTTTCAAGAGGTTTGATAGAGGGAACTGTAACCGTTAAGGAAGACAGGATAGGAGAAAGCCAGTTGTTCCAAGAACGAATCTACATAATATTCAGGCTAATGGGCGGAAATCGAACTATCGAACCCCACTCATGAGTTGTAATTTTTAACTCACCAACTTAATTGTACTTCTGGTGCAACGTATTCTAATACTTCTTTGGCATTTAAACTTTTACTATTGGAAGAGGAGGAGGGTTTCAAATTTGGTATGTTGTCTTCTAACACTGAACCTCGCAGCGTTTGTAACTGGAAAAAGAAACAAAGTTAATTAAATAAATAAATGGAAATTAAATAACTAAGTTAACACTGTTGGACTTTTAAAATAAACACTTTTTTATCAACCACGCAAAACGTTAATTAACTCAAGTGATCAGTCGGGAACTGGTACATTGCTAATATTGAACCAGAGGCGATAGGACCAGTCCCCTATTATTCTCTGAAGTTAACCAACGTTGCGCGTGGTTGCTACCAGGATAGGTAAACATCTGGGCTATTGCTACTGGTTTTTACTTTCCTTATCCTATAGGAAGGAAAGTAATGTGCGATGGTCAGTTTTTAGTGTCAAAACACGTTTTGAGGTCCCTAGAGCCTAAATCCAAAGTTTCAGCCATTGGTCCGTGGTGTGTCTGTCTGTCTGTCTGTAAACAAAATATCTCGAGAACGGTAAGAGCTAGAGAGTTTCTGTGTCTGTCTGACTGTAAACAAAGTCTGTGTGTAAATATCTCGAGAACGGTAAGAGCTAGAGACTTGAAATTTAGTATGTAGCTCTCAAATGTGACAAGATTGCGACACGAAACTTTTGGTTAAGACCGGTGCAACGGTTGGCGGCATTTTACAGCTTTTTGGCGGTTTTCGGTTGTGTGTGTCTGTCTGTAAACAAAATATCTCGAGAACGGTAAGAGCTAGAGACTTGAAATTTGGTATGTAGCTGTCAAATGTGACAGGAAACTTTTGGTTAAGACCGGTGCAACAGTTGGTGGCATTTTACTGCTTTTTGGCGGTTTTCGGTGTAATTTAACAATATCTCGGGAACGGTATAAGCTAGAGACTTGAAATTTGGTAAGTATGTAGTTCACAAATGTGACAAGGATGCAACACAAGACGTTTGGTTGAGATGGTTGCTGCGCTTGGCGGTATTTGGACCGCTTTTGGACAGATTTCGACCAATTTTTGGCGGTTTTCAGCTATAGCAACAAAACGGTTAGAGATATTGTAAAATTTAGGGTAAAAGAACACTCAAATACGCATTATTCAATAGGATAAGGAAAGTCGTGTGATGTTCACATTTATTCTAGTCCCTCTTAGGCTGGCTGAGGTTAATGTGCGGTGGGTAGCTTTTTGCCGCATGGAGGATAAAAGTGCCGTCACTAAGACTTGAGCAGTTTACACAATGATGTTTAAAAAGAAAGACAAATCCTCAAGATTCGAACCCAGGGCTATGTTGTCTTCTAACACTGAACCTCGCAGCGTTTGTAACTGGAAAAAGAAACAAAGTTAATTAAATAAATAAATGGAAATTAAATAAACAAAGTTAATAATAATAACTAAGTTAACACCGTTGGACTTTTAAAATAAACACTTTTTTTTATCAACCACGCAAAACGTTAATTAACTTAAGTGATCAGTCGGGAACTGCTACATTGCTAATATTGAACCAGAGGCGATAGGACCAGTCCCCTATTATTCACTGAAGTTAACCAACGTTGCGCGTGGTTGCTACCAGGATAGGTAAACATCTGGGCTATTGCTGCTTGTTTTTACTTTCCTTATCCTATAGGAAGGAAAGTAATGTAATCACGGGAGTTTCTCGTCTTTTTACTTTCCTTATCCTATAGGAAGGAAAGTAATGTAATCGGGTCAAATTTTCGATGGTCAAATTTTAGTGCCAAAACACGTTTTGAGGTCCCTAGAGCCTGAATCCAAAGTTTCAGCCATTGGTCCGTGTGTGTGTCTGTCTGTAAACAAAATATCTCGAGAAAGGTAAGAGCTAGAGAGTTGAAATTTGATTTGTAGCTGTCAAAAATGACCGGTGCAACGGTTGGCAGCATTTTACCGCTTTTTGGCGGTTTTCGGTGTAATTTAACAATAAGCTAGAAAGACTTGAAATTTGGTATGTAGTTCGCAAATGTAACAAGGATGCAACACAAAACGTTTGGTTGAGATGGTTGCTGCGCTTGGCGGTATTTTGACCGCTTTTGGACAGATTTCGACCGTTTTTTTTGGCCAAAACCGTTTTGGTTGAGATGGTTGCTGCGCTTGGCGGTATTTTGACCGCTTTTGGACAGATTTCGACCGTTTTTTGGCGGTTTTCAATCTCTCTAACCGTTTTTCGACAAAACGGTTAGAGAGATTGTAAAAGTTAGGGTAAAGAACTCTCAAATACGCATTATTCAATAGGATAAGGAAAGTCGTGTGATGTTCACACCAGATTTTTGTTGCCGCATGGAGGGTAAAACTGCCGTCACCAAGACTTTAGCAGTTTACACAATGATGTTTAAAAGACAAATCCTCAAGATTCGAACCCAGGGTTCTTACCTCGCTGGTTCGGATGAGCAGCCTATATCTGTACATTTGTTGACTTTCCTGAGTGTACTCGACTTTCTCTCGTTTCAAACTGATGGCAACAGGCCCCAGATTATCGTCCATGCCCAGCCAGTTCTGATGCTCTGAAATGAAGATAGAGACCGAACGTTCAATTTTTGGACACTTTTAAATGATCCCTTAGCCTATATCTGTACATTTGTTGACTTTCCTGAGTGTACTCGACTTTCTCTCGTTTCAAACTGATGGCAACAGGCCCCAGATTATCGTCCATGCCCAGCCAGTTCTGATGCTCTGAAATGAAGATAGAGACCGAACGTTCAATTTTTGGACACTTTTAAACGATCCCTTATTACATGGGGAGTATTTTGAGATATAAAATTTTCGACCAAAAATCGGCCGCCATATGGGACTTGGAAAAATTTTCACATTATTATTTATTTTTTTTTTCTTTGCAAATACGTATTCTGTAAATGTAATAGAAAGTCGTATGATGTTCATACCAGATTTTTTTTTTTGCAGACTATAAACAAGTATTTATTAGTTTAATTGAGAATTGTCCCGGCATCCACAGACTCAATATGTCTGATATTCTTACCTTGTCCATAGAAATATTTCCTATAATACAAGGCCCCGGCGTCCACGGACTCAATATGTCTGATATTCTTACCTTGTCCATAGAAATATTTCCTATAATACAAGGCCCCGGCATCCACAGACTCAATATGTCTGATGTTCTTACCTTGTCCATAGAAATAGTTCCTATAATACAAGGCGCCGGCATCCACAGATTGAATATGTCTGATATTCTTACCTTGTCCATAGAAATAGTTCCTATAATACAAGGCCCCGGCATCCACAGATTGGTATTTGGGAAAATCCTACAATGCTGCAGTGAGCACCAAAGTTGTGATATAGTAACACAAAGAAAAGACATTTATTTATTATTTATTTATAATAGAAAGTCGTGTGATGTTCATACCAGAAATTTTTTGCAGACTATTAACAAGTATTTATTAGTTTAATTAGGAATTGTAACAATAATGTCCCATCTCTTCCTTCTTCTATTCTTACCTTGTCCATAGAAATATTTCCTATAATACAAGGCCCCGGCATCCACAGATTCAATATGTCTGATATTCTTACCTTGTCCATAGAAATATTTCCTATAATACAAGGCCCCGGCGTCCACAGATTCAATATGTCTGATATTCTTACCTTGTCCATAGAAATATTTCCTATAATACAAGGCCCCGGCATCCACATTGTAACAATATCCACAGACTCAATATGTCTGATATTCTTACCTTGTCCATAGAAATATTTCCTATAATACAAGGCCCCGGCATCCACGGACTCAATATGTCTGATGTTCTGATAGGGACAGGTACCGTGTTTCCAATGTGTTTCCCCCTCTGGGTATTCCAGTATGGCCACCCCGTATGCTAGGGGGGGTCTGTGCAGGGGGCCCGGGCAAGGGGAGGGAGGGGAGGAGAGGCGACTGAGGCTAACTTCACGCACACCCTCCCCGCCTATCTCGTTACGGAAGAATGGACAGCTGGGGGAGAGAAAAATAAACAGAGGTCAAGTGGATTAAGGATAATGTTTATTATTACTTCCCCAATAGCGCAAAAGAGTCCCTTAGTCCCAGGATTATAAATGCAGCAGGTTTACTATTATTTTTTCTGTCAAATTCTGAAACAATGTTCTGGACAGAATTCCATAAATCGGGCGGGAATCGAACCTACGACCTAGTGCTTACAAAGCTCACTAGAAACGAATATAGCTGACTCTGTCCCTTAGTCCCAGGATTATAAATGCAGTAGGTTTACTATTATTTTTTCTGTCAAATTCTGAAACAATGTTCTGGACAGAATTCCATAAATCGGGCGGGAATTGAACCAACGACCTACCGCTTACAAAGCTCACTAGTAACGAATGATAGATAGCTGACTCTATCTATCCTTCCTTCAGTGATCTATCGAGAATTATTGCATTTAAAGGGCTATAATTCGTATAAGCTTAACCCATCCTATGAGACATTTGCCCCGACATTTAAGCCTCAGAGTGGGCCTTTTGTGTATGGAATTAAGGCATTTAAAGGGCTATAATTCGTAAATTCGTATAAGCTTAACCCATCCTATGAGACATTTGCCCCGACATTTAAGCCTCAGAGTGGGCTTTTTGTGTATGGAATTAAGCTAAGTGTTATAATAAGTGGCATTTCTTTTCTTATTCAGTTTCTTCATTTCGGAGGGAGGGGAGGAGAGGCGACTGAGGCTAACTTCACGCACACCCTCCCCGCCTATCTCGTTACGGAAGAATGGACAGCTGGGGGAGGGAAAAATAAACAGAGGTCAAGTGGATTAATGATAATGTTTATTATTACTTCCCCAATAGCGCAAAAGAGTCCCTTAGTCCCAGGATTATAAATGCAGTAGGTTTACTATTATTTTTTCTGTCAAATTCTGAAACAATGTTCTAGACAGAATTCCACAAATCGGGCGGGAAACGAACCTACGACCTAGTGCTTACAAAGCTCACCGTCCCTTAGTCCCAGGATTATAAATGCAGTAGGTTTACTATTATTTTTTCTGTCAAATTCTGAAACAATGTTCTGGACAGAATTCCATGAATCCGGCGGGAATCGAACCTACGACCTAGTGCTTACAAAGCTTACTAGTAACAAATGATAGATAGCTGACTCTATCAAGGATAGCTGACTCTATCTATCCTTCCTTCAGTGATCTATCGAGAATTATTGCATTTAAAGGGCTATAATTCGTAAATTCGTATAAGCTTAACCCATCCTATGAGACATTTGCTCCGACATTTAAGCCTCAGAGTGGGCCTTTTGTGTATGGAATTAACCTAAGTGTTATAATAAGTGGCATTTCTTTTCTTATTCAGTTTCTTCATTTTGTTCTCCACCCACCTCTCAATCAGATGATTACATCGGCCATCTCCGCCGTCCTCGTCCGAGTCTGGCGTCGACGCTCGCGTCGTACTGGACGCGGCCGACGCGCCCGTACTCGTATTCCTGCGTCTAGCTAGCAGCATGGACCTGACGCGCGCGGCATAGCCTAGGTTCGCGCTAACGGACGGTACGTCGTAATGGGCGAAGACACGCCGTCTGCCGGACACTTGGTCTGAGGCGGGGTCCAGGGGGGAGCCGTTGTGAAGACTCGATGGGATACCTGTTGAGGGGAAAGATTTAAATTAGTTGAAAAGGTGACGTAAAGGATTGAAAAGAATTTTCAGATATGAGATGGAAACGAGTTCTCGGAAAAATCTCATGAGTGGGGGAAAAAACTGACCATCGAAAATTTCACCCGATTACATTACTTTCCTTCCTATAGGATGAGAAAAGAAATAGTCTTCTAAAAGCATAAACTCAAACTGGTATTAATTACCTATCTACAGAAAATAACCTCTGGAACTTCCCATTTGGATTTATTAACTCTTGGTAAACTCTCTGTGCTTCCCTATTTCATATAATACCCACATTTCCCTAGACCCATTTTCTCTCTCTTCAAGGTAATAAAATCCGCCCCGGGCGGGAATCGAACCCGCGGCCTAGCGTTTACAAGGCAGACGCACTACCAACTAAGCTAACTAGGCTGGCTTGAAACGAGGATTTCCCTACACTTAATACACAGGTCAACCGTCGGAGGTGGTAAAATTCGACCTCAAGGTACTTTTGAGTCCTATGCGAGCAGTATAAAAATAAGCACTATTATTATCCAGCTATCCACTTATCAACTGAGCACTGTAACTTAGAACACCAGAGAGTTTTCAGTTAATAAAGAGTTAAAGAAAAACTGGGCTGTGTAAATTAAATGGGTAACGTCAAAGGAAACCTTTGGCACTGGGTTAACTCTCAGTGGTAAGATCGGCCATTAAGCCACTAAGCGTCTGAAGAGGACCGTACACATTTCTAGTCCTTGTTGTGATATGCTAATGACTCGGGATCATGGGGATGAGTCAAAGAGATGAATCATATTAAACAAATTAGGTAGGTACATAGGTACTGATCGAATAAACTACGGGCTAAATAATTCCCGGAGGGACGGGCCCAGCTTGTTAAGTGTCCTTTACCACTCTACGCCAGTCGAAAAAGCTATGTCTGATTATTGATTAAGCATGTTTTCAAAAGACCCTCTAGAACTCTAGATAAAATTGACTCTAGAAGACCCAAATCGTTTGAGTGACTCGGTATGAAACTGACCCAAAACTTCATCAGCATACTCGGTGGGATACCTGCCGGGGAGGGAGGAGGGTTTTGAATTAGTTGAGGGTTTTATGTGAATTGAGGATAGAATTAAATCTTTTTTTTTGCTCTGAAAAATTCCCTGACTTTTTTGATCTTTGTCCACTTTTTGTGAAATTCCCCGACTTTTTTTCCAGTCTCCATGAAATTCTTCTCGGGATTCCAGTCTGGTAACCCTGAATTAAGGATTAAACAGAGGTCTAGGAAAAATCTCGAGAAGGAAAAAAAAGCTCATCCCTAAAAACTACTTCTCTAGTAATATCTACATTTAAAAAAAAAAACCTCTGGTACTTCCCTCTTTCATTTAATACCCACATTTCCACTAGGAAAGCTAGCTCCCTTTTTTTCTCACTCTCTCTCGAGGTGATTCTCTTTCGTAGCAATAGACATGCATTAAATTCCTGTGGTCTGTGTCGTAGCATGACCATCCGGCAGGAGGTAGCCCAGGGGTCCTGAGTTGACACGAGAACACCTTTCCTACAAGTCACTCTAAACTATTCTAAACAAATCAAAATCCCCCCTCCCTACTCACCATTACTCTGCGGGGAGAGGGTCAGACTCGAATCGTCCAATGAGGACGGGGCTCGCAGAGGTTTCCCCCCCGCGCCTCCACTCTGCCCTCCAAACAGCCGCTGGAATTTGAGCTTCAAGTTCGGACTTCCACCGCTAGGTCGCCCATCTGTCTCGTCTACTAGGGAAGAGGAGAGGGAGCTCTGAACGTCACTATTTGACGGCACGGTCTCGCCGCGAGGTCGGAGATATTCGGCCGGTCCCGGACTGCGCTGATCTGTGACCATCATGCCGAGTACCTGGGGAAAGGGATGAAAAGAGTTGATGGAAATTATAATTAGGGGCCGTCAAGGGTTAAGTTAAGTATTGCAAATTCTCTGACGAATAGGGGCCGTCAAGGGTTGATTAAGATTGTATTCCAAATTTTCTGAAGTACCTAAAAGTGATCCAAATTGAATCTTCTTTACAAAGTGATAGCTTCAAGTTGCACTTGACACTACCCAAGGCGGTCGACATGACTGAAACACATCAAAAGTATGAAAACAAAGGACTTTATAGGACTGAAGATCATGGCTGCTTAAGGCGTGTCCACACATGGTCGACGGCTTTCAATCAATGTTGACTGAAACGTGAAACCGTCCACACTGCCTCGACAACGGCTGTCGACTATGTGTAGAGTACCTGGGGAAAGGGATGAAAAGAGTTAATGGAAATTATAATTAGGGGCCGTCAAGGGTTAAGTTAAGTATTGCAAATTCTCTGAAGTACCTAAAAGTGATCCAAATTGAATCTTCTTTACAAAGTGATAGCTTTAACTTGCACTTACACTACCCAAGGCGGTCGACATGACTGAAACCCATCAAAAGTATGAAAACAAAGGACTTTATAGGACTGAAGATCATAGCTTCTTAAGGTATGTCCACACATGGTCGACGGCTTTCAATCAATGTTGACTGAAACGTGAAACCGTCCCCACTGCCTCGACAACGGCTGTCGACTATGTGTAACACATAAAAAAAGGAATTCTACCTGAAAGGAGGACCAATCGATGGAATACTCACCGTTGGTCGATAATCCTGCAGCATGGCGAAGAAGCTCTCGCTCACTAAGGAGGACCAATCGATGGAATACTCACCGTTGGTCGATAATCCTGCAGCATGGCGAAGAAGCTCTCGCTCACCGGACCACCATTATTGGAGATGACATCAATAGACCCGTGACTACCATACTCACGCCGGAGGGTCGGGTTCGATACCCCGTGTGGTAGAGAATCTCCTGACTCGGCACGCGAGGTCGGAGATATTCGGCCGGTCCCGGACTGCGCTGATCTGTGACCATCATGCCGAGTACCTGGGGAAAGGGATGAAAAGAGTTAATGGAAATTATAATTAGGGGCCGTCAAGGGTTAAGTTAAGTATTGCAAATTCTCTGACGAATAGGGAGCCGTCAAGGGTTGATTAAGATTGTATTCCAAATTTTCTGAAGTAAAAGTGATCCAAATTGAATTTTCTTTACAAAGTGATAGCTTCAAGTTGCACTTGACACTACCCAAGGCGGTCGACATGACTGAAACCCATCAAAAGTATGAAAACAAAGGACTTTATAGGACTGAAGATCATGGCGGCTTCTTAAGGTGTATCCACACATGGTCGACGGCCTTCAATCAATGTTGACTGAAACGTGAAACCGTCCACACTGCCTCGACAACGGCTGTCGACTGTGTGTAACCTTTCAATCAATGTTGACTGAAACGTGAAACCGTCCCCACTGCCTCGACAACGGCTGTCGACTATGTGTAACACATAAAAAAAAGGAATTCTACCTGAAAGGAGGACCAATCGATGGAATACTCACCGTTGGTCGATAATCCTGCAGCATGGCGAAGAAGCTCTCGCTCACCGGACCACCATTATTGGAAATGACATCAATAGACCCGTGACTACCATACTCACGCCGGAGGGTCGGGTTCGAGACCCCGTGAGGCAGAGAATCTCCTGACTCGGCGTGCATTAGCTCCAGACTAGAATTACTCCTGTAGATGGGAGAAAAGTGGATTCAAATCAAATCATGAAATGCTTGTGGTAAAGCACGCTCACTGGACCACCATTATTGGAGATGACATCAATAGACCCGTGACTACCATACTCACGCCGGAGGGTCGGGTTCGATACCCCGTGAGGCAGAGAATCTCCTGACTCGGCGTGTCAAAATAATATTTACGCCTAATCCGTTTTGATTGACTTATCTCTGATTATTATCTGGATTTCTATCTCTACTCATTTATCTGACTGTAGGTACGAGTATTGTTTATTAACAATTTAACATTAAGGTCGTCTCTAGTCATTGATGGTTAAGTCATTAAATATAACGAGAGTCCGGAGATAAGTTTAAGCTCTATTATTACGTGATCATAGTGACGTATAAAACGTCGAATTAGATAGGTAAGTTATACATAGTGGTAGTTACTAGACTAGATACTCTTGACGGGTAAGTATATGGTTATTTGATAGAATGATTCTAGATAGGTAAGTACAGTTCAAGGGTAAGGTAAATGGATGACTCAATCTGATTCATCAATAACCCTGGCTTCAAGCATGGACAACTGACCAAGTATAGGGTAACCCAGTACTAGTATGTACCGTTCCAATCTCCACTGACGTCACAATATTTTATTCTTAGGTATTTATTTTTATTTAGTCTTAGATACTAGGTATACTTTTATTTTTAAATATATATATTTTCTTTCTGTTAATTCTGGCATGCAGTGAGAACACCTACAGGTATGTAGAGATGAAAGTTTCAATGGTAGAATGTGTATTAAAGCCAAGAAACCCGGGGATAAATAGTAAATAGAGCCATGGATAGATGATGAAATATGATTCATTAGTCCGTCCTTCCTTTATTTTTATAATGTTTTATTCAACCCATTGGGGTTTAAATGTAATTTAACCTTTAATAGGCAAGTAAAAATAAAGGATCTCTAAGCTGGACTTGTTTCCAACAAAGCGGGGAAAAGATTTTTAAGGCGGACGAAAAATTGGATATAATGTTCGGAACTTGCCGGGATGTGAACCCGCTAAATGGTTATTTGATAGAATGATTCTAGATAGGTAAGTACAGTTCAAGGGTAAGGTAAATGGATGACTCAATCTGATTCATCAATAACCCTGGCTTCAAGCATGGACAACTGACCAAGTATAGGGTAACCCAGTACTAGTATGTACCGTTCCAATCTCCACTGACGTCACAATATTTTATTCTTAGGTATTTATTTTTATTTAGTCTTAGATACTAGGTATACTTTTATTTTTAAATATATATATTTTCTTTCTGTTAATTCTGGCATGCAGTGAGAACACCTACAGGTATGTAGAGATGAAAGTTTCAATGGTAGAATGTGTATTAAAGCCAAGAAACCCGGGGATAAATAGTAAATAGAGCCATGGATAGATGATGAAATATGATTCATTAGTCCGTCCTTCCTTTATTTTTATAATGTTTTATTCAACCCATTGGGATTTAAATGTAATTTAACCTTTAATAGGCAAGTAAAAATAAAGGATCTCTTAAGCTAGACTTGTTTCCAACAAAGCGGGGAAAAGATTTTTAAGGCCGACGAAAAATCGGATATAATGTTCGGAACTTGCCGGGATTTGAAGCCGCTACCCTTTGCGTGCAAAACCCCAAGGATTCAAAGTTGCTATTTTTCCTTACCTTGAAATTTTTCTTTCTTTCCTTCTTCTTCCAAGTTCTTACAATGTTAGACATCGAGTATTTCCCCATAATGTATCTTAAATCTGTTGTTAAAACATTATCACTGAAACATTATCGTTAAAACATTATCGCGAACGACCTACTACTCCCCGTAGCTTAGAGTTAAAGCGCCTTCCAGAAGAAAAAAAAAACATTATCACCAGTCTCGGTAGTGTAGGGGTCAAGACGCTCGCCTGGTAAACTGGAGGGCGTGAGTTTAATCCCAACCGAGGTATGAAATTTTGTCCTCAATATTATTTGTGAACTTGACCACAACAACAGTAGTAGCCTAACTCTAAAACGGTTTTAAAACCAAATCGAGTACCAACCTACCAATTTTATGAAGAAAAAAAAAATAAAAAAAAAAATAAATAAAAAAAAAATAAAAAAAAAATCAAGGTGACTATATCTACATACCTATAATCCCGAGACTAAAGGGTAAAAAGTTTCGTTTGAAAACTTCTTCAGTATTTTAACCGTCCCCACTGCCTCGACAACGGCTGTCGACTATGTGTAACATAAAAAAAAGGAATTCTACCTGAAAGGAGGACCAATCGATGGAATACTCACCGTTGGTCGATAATCCTGCAGCATGGCGAAGAAGCTCTCGCTCACTGGACCACCATTATTGGAGATGACATCAATAGACCCGTGACTACCATACTCACGCCGGAGGGTCGGGTTCGATACCCCGTGAGGCAGAGAATCTCCTGACTCGGCGTGCATCAGCTCCAGACTAGAATTACTCCTGTAGATGGGAGAAAAGTGGATTCAAATCAAATCATGAAATGCTTGTGGTAAAGCAGAGCTTTTTCACAACTTTTGTGGATATCACAACATTAATAAGTGCATCCTTTGCAATTTGCTTTGCGCCTATCTCACGATAGGTGCCTATTTCACGGTGTTGGAAGGATTGGCATATCTACGGGTGTCCACAGTAATGTTAAACAAAGATTAAACATTAGTTTTAAAACGTTTGGTCTGGTATCTCACTTTTTTCGTTGAAAAACAAAAACTGGATATGTCTTTTTTGCTGTACTCAAAAGTACTAGTAAAAATATCCAAAATAAAATCAAAAACCGATAAAAAGTCCATACTGAGATTTTATATGTTCTGAATAATATTGTTCGCAAAGTGTTAGGACATATGCGGAATCAGACGGAGACAGTTTGGTCCAAATCAGGACCACACCAATGACTTAATGAGAGATTTCACAGTGGGAGAATTTTTAATGATCGAAAAGGAGGAGTTTTTAAGAATTCTCTTTTGGATGATTGATTATTAATTCTCCCATTAGTAAAATCTCTCATTAAGTCATTGGTGAAATCCACCGTTAGTCTGGTCAGAATGGGATCAGGACCACTTAGTCCCTCCCACACAGACCACACATAGTGGCCATAAGGTGAAGTTGATGGCATATCGGTATTTGGTATCGATTTGCATGGGGACCCGATATTTAATATCACAAGGGACCAAATGAATATCGACTATACCATAGTATTAGATCGACACATATGTATCTAGACAAAAACTAAGTTCTTTACTATTTATCTCTTTACGAGTAAAAGTTAGACAGACCTCTAACAAGATGTGTTGAGGCTTTACATGGACCTCTAATAAGACATATTGATGCTTTTATACCTCTAATATTGAGGCTTTTAGTTCTCTAACAAGACATACATACGAGTATTGAGGCTTTGTTCGATGTGTGAGAGCAAGACCCAGGAATTTCCTGATAATAAAATGTTACTTTTCATCAGGACCACTTAGTCCCTCCCACACAGACCACACATAGTGGCCATAAGGTGAAGTTGATGGCATATCGGTATTTGGTATCGATTTGAAAGTGTCGACTAATGGGGACCCGATATTTAATATCACAAGGGACCAAATGAATATCGATTATACCATAGTTTTAGAATTTAGATCGACACAAAGAAGGTAGACACATATCTAGACAAAAACCAAGTTCTTTACTACTTATCTCTTTACGAGTAAAAGATAGACAGACCTCTAACAAGATGTGTTGAGGCTTTACATGGACCTCTAAAAAGACATATTGATGGCTTTTATACCTCTAATATTGAGGCTTTTAGACCTCTAACAAGACATACATACGAGTATTGAGGCTTTGTTCGATGTGTGAGAGCAAGACCCAGGAATTTCCTGATCATAAAATGTTACTCTTTCTGTCCACATGTAAAACTATGCAATTCCAAGTCTCAAACATACATAGTTCTAGTGACATCCACATTCTAACCAGAAGAATTTACGTTGCACATGATTGCAATGGAATGTCTGAGCCACAGGGTGACACCAAAAGCACAAGGTGGTTCACGATCTCTTTACCATGTGCCTTGACGTCTCGTAACTTCATATCCTCACTGTAGGAGAATTCTACAAGTTTCAGAATCGACAGTCTACAAGATTTTTTTTTTTTTTTGCTGAACAAACTCGGTCCATTTTAGCATATTCGGATTTACATGGTTGACACTCTCATGCTCCCATTGGTTCATGCTCTATTGAGTCCAAGTCTCAAACATACATAGTTCTAGTGACATCCACATTCTAACCAGAAGAATTTACGTTGCACATGATTGCAATGGAATGTCTGACCCACAGGGTGACAGCAAAAGCACAAGGTGGTTCACGACCTCTTTACCATGTGCCTTGACGTCTCGTAACTTCATATCCCCACTGTAGGAGAATTCTACAAGTTTCAGAATCGACAGTCTACAAGATTTTTTTCCAAGTCTCAAACATACATAGTTCTAGTGACATCCACATTCTAACCAGAAGAATTTACGTTGCACATGATTGCAATGGAATGTCTGAACCACAGGGTGACAGCAAAAGCACAAGGTGGTTCACGATCTCTTTACCATGTGCCTTGACGTCTCGTAGCTTCATATCCCCACTGTAGGAGAATTCTACAAGTTTCAGAATCGACAGTCTACAAGATTTTTTTCATTTCTTTTTTGCTGAACAAACTCGGTCCATTTGAGCATATTCGGATTTACATGGTTGACACTCTCATGCTCCATTGGTTCATGCTCTATTGAGCATTGGTTTCCTCACCTCTAATGAACACTAATCTGACTCATCAGATTCGATAGGAAAACTCAAGGAATAGAATCACCAGAAGAGAAAAAATTATATCAACAATATGAAAACCCAAGTAATAGAACCATTGGAAGGCCTAATTAATAATGGAACATGAAACTCACCCAGAAAATATTGAATGAACAATTGATGATCTGACTCATCAGATTCGATAGGAAAACTCAAGGAATAGAATCACCAGAAGAGAAAAAATTATATCAACAATATGAAAACCCAAGTAGGTAGATAATAGAACCATTGGAAGGCCTAATTAATAATGGAACATGAAACTCATCCAGAAAATATTGAATGAACAATTGATTGGGTTTGCCCAATAGGACACAGACGAGTGGGTGCATTTGTGCAGAAAGAGCAAAGATGGGATTCGAATTTCTGGAATTACTTTTTTTCTTCTGAGAACCTCCTCTCTGTTTAATAACTAATAAGACAAAGAAAGAACCAAAGTTAAGAAAGTAAAAAAAGATCATTTCTTTACTGGCAGACGAATTGGATTACTGTTTAGGGTGCATTTGTGCAGAAAGAGCAAAGATGGGATTCGAATTTCTGGAATTACTTTTTTTCTTCTGAGAACCTCCTCTCTGTCTAATAAGACAAAGAAAGAACCAAAGTTAATAAAGTAAAAAGAGATCATTTCTTTATTGGCAGACGAATTGGATTACTGTTTTTGTCCATTTAGATTTCACATTATAAACAAGAACTTCTTGGACATATCGGGCACATACCTGCGGTTTGAGCGCCCTAGCAATGTAGCAAAAAACCAAATCAAACCAAGAAGAAGGTAATTGAAATCATCGCGATTGCTGTTCAGGAATGTGGTATTAATCTACTTAAGTACATTCACGTGTAAAAAGATCGGGATGGATTCATTTTGGATCTTTTTCAATAACAATATTTCCATTGCAAATAGAGCCAACTAGAAAACCAGAGAATAAATACGAGTGTAAGTATACGGTAACCCAGTACTAGTATGTACCGTTCCAATCTCCACTGACGTCACAATATTTTATTCTTAGGTATTTATTTTTATTTACTTTAGTCTTAGATATGTGCTAGGTATACTTTTGATTTTAAATATATATATTTTTTTCTGTTAATTCTGGCATGTAGTGAGAACACCTACAGGTATGTAAAGATGAAAGTTTCAATCGTAGAATGTGTGGTGAAGCCAAGAAACCCGGAGAATGTTGGTAAATAGAGCCAGGGATAGATGATGAAATATGAGCCATTTTTATAATGTTTTATTCAACCCATTAGGGTTTAATTTCACCTTTAATAGCCAAGTAAAAATAAAGAATCTCTAAGCTAGACTTGTTTCCAACAAAGCGGGGAAAAGATTTTTAAGGCGAGTAGCCTACTGCTGGAGTAAAGGGACTTTTCAGTCCTATGCGAGCAGTATAAATAAGCACTATTATTATTATTATTATTATTATTTACCACTCTACGCCAGTCGAAAAAGTTATGTCTGATTATTGATTAAGCATGTTTTCAAAAGACCCTCTAGAACTCTAGATAAAATTGACTCTAGAAGACCCCAGTCCACTGAAAGAACCCAAATCGTTTGAGTGACTCGGTATGAAACTGACCCAAAACTTCATCAGCACAAGAATGCATCTGAAATGTCTCTGAAATCCAAGGGAGCCCGATCCCTATCTGATGAAGATAAATAGATGCATCTGGCAGCATCTGATAACCCAGAGAAACACGGAGACTTCAAAATCTTCAAATACGGTCTCGGGGTATTTTCAATTAAAGAGGAGCTTGTTAGGAGAGTTCAAAACGAATATATTGATTACCTATAGCGTAACACTGATTATCATATAATGGTAAATAGTCAATGCCCAATGGACAATCAATCAAAACTCAATCATGCCGGACTGAAACAAGAATTCCAAGGCTTCGCTAGCACCTCTACTTGGTTAACTGGAAGAATGTACATAAATGGAATTTGTTTGACTATATCACTAGATAGAGATACAGTAGAACCTCGATTATTTCAACTAATTTCAACTAATTAGGACCGAGGGTAGTTGAAATAATTGAAATTCCGTATAAAACAATGAACAAGCTGGGTCCGTCCCTCCGGGAATTTTTTAGCCCGTAGTTTATTCGATCGTGGTTAAAGAATACCTATGTACCTACCTAATTTGTTTAATATTCAGTTTATTATTATTCTTGATTTGATTTTTTAATTTTACTTTCATGTACCATTTAAAATCAAGACTAGAGCCCGTTCTCCCTTTATTCCCAATATAAGTTTAAGTCACCCATCCATTTATTGGCCTTTCTCGGCGTAGCTTAACATAGGTGACGCTAAAACCCGTTCTCCCTTTATTTCCAATATAATGTTTAAGTCACCCATCCATTTATTGGCCTTGCTCGGCGTAGCTTAACATAGGGGACGCGTTCTCCCTTTATTCCCAATATAAGGTTTAAGTCACCCATCCATTTATTGGCCTTTCTCGGCGTAGCTTAACATAGGTGACGCTAAAACCGGTCTTAAATGATCGACTGAAGTGTTATCTAAAACTTTCTCGCTTTGAGTTCATAGGTCGTCGCGACAAATTTCAAGATCAGAGCTCATTTGTGTGAGAAAATGTGAGAAAAATCCCCCAAAAACCAGTTTTTTTGGACTTTTGGCTTTATGGTTTTCTGGACAAAATTTGCACCACCATTTTCGTGTTCCTGGTAAAAAGACCTTTAATTTGATATATAGGTCGATTAGGTTTGGATAAGTCCTTCTATGGTGACAGACAGACCGACAGACCGAGCGAGCGAGCGAGTGACAGACACCGAAGCGAATACAATAGTCCGTCCCTTATACCTTTTTATTACTATTAGTAATAATAAAGGAAGGACGGACTAAAAAGGGGCGAAATTTAGATTCAAAAGAACAGAATTGTTATATAAATACCCTGTTTTGAACTGATTTTGGGGTTGGAATAATAGAGAGTTGACATAATGGAGGTTCTACTGTACTGATACTTTGACTATTGTATCACTATAGGCAGTGATATAACTAATACTTTTGTGTCTTGTATATCTATCATTTCTTTGGAATGTGTTCGTGTTGTACCTTGTACGTACGCATACGATGGGAACATATTATTGAATAGTTTAAGGACAGTGTATCATATATCATATTGGTGTAAAATTTCAATGAATGTCAGGTTTATCCTGATTGAATTTTTAAAATTTTCGGTGTAAGACGAGAATCATCGAAACTTTGTCTACATAAGTGACCCTAAATCACAGACCATTAAAATGGTTCTCAAGTCACTGTATATATAGATGTAGATCTGTCCTAGGACAGGTTTCAACACGACGTTCTCCACTTTTCTCGATCTTGGGCGTCCTCCTTCATTTGTTCAAGTCACTGATTGAACCAAAATTAAGATTATCAAGATTATCGTTTTTCAAAATTTCAGCAGTCAACCATCGACGAAACACATCAAATACGGCGCAAACGACCTACCAGTTAAATTTCAGTCGCCTCACAGGGGGGGAAAAAGTGCTATCAAACGATCACTGAACCAAAAACCAAACCAATTGGAAAATTTGAATGATTCCAACTTCCCAACAATCGTGAGACAATCAACACCATTGAAGTAAACAAAACAAATACCTCCTTCAGCAAATCAATGGTCAAATGGTCAATTCTCAAGGTGCGGAGCAGGCTACTCTTGTCTTCTTAACGACCTGAGACTATTCTTAGTATTCTTCTTAACACTTCCAACATGAAATAACAATCGACATTATTTTGGCACTCTTAACGACCTGAGACTATTCTTAGTATTCTTCTTAACACTTCCAACATGAAATAACAATCGACATTATTTTGGCACTGATTTGCATGAACATTGGAATGTACCTAACAGGAAATGCCTTAGCGCTCTGCACTCCTCGGAGCACTGCACTTCACTTCACGTGAGAATGAGAAGTGCATGAGTCATACATGAAGACTCTGGTTCTGGATTTTTGGCACTGATTTGCATGCCTGTGACCACTGGAATGTAACAGGAAATGCCTTAGCGCTCTGCACTCCTCGGAGCACTGCACTTCACGTGAGAATGAGGAGTGCATGAGTCATACATGAAGACTCTGGTTCTGGATAAAAGACTAATCGGCCCATGTGGTTGTTGGCCTGAGAGAGGATTAATGGTCTGTACTGTAGTGAGTTCAATACACCAATCTTGGTGGCGTAGTTGTTATCAGATCTAAAAGTTGGTGGTTTGAGTCCAAGCCAAATCAAAAATTTGCCAAAACAATTAGGGGGAATATAAAAATTCCTCCTAGGAGGGTTCAATGAACTTCAATTGACGAATATGTGATTCAGTATTCAAGTATGTTGCTATGTTGCTACCAAAATCCCTCAAACACACAAGTGAAAATTTCGATAAAGGAGGACCGAATTTCGGAGTCTGGTCTCCAGTAAACGAGGAAAATCTGGTGTGAACATCACACGACTTTCTATTACAAACTACGTATTTGAAAAAGAAAAATAAAAATTAAAATTTAGAAAGTTAGGTAGAGCCCTGTTGATTCAAGAAAAACTCATCTGAAAAGATTCCCTAGGACTTAGGACCCATGTTCGAACTGCTTTGAAGCAGATAGGGAGAGCGTAAAATACATCGATACTGAATTACTGATAGCTGATAGCACACATAAAATTTAGAGTGATCTACGAGTATTCTTATATTTGAGAAAAACTCATCTGAAAAGATTCCCTAGGACTTACGACCCATGTTCGAACTACTTTGAAGCAGATAGGGAGAGCGTAAAATACATCGATACTGAATTACTGATAGCTGATAGCACACACGATGTTCATATATTGAGGCCACAAGCACGCGAGAGAGATATGCATTTCTAGTGCATTGCACCCGTTCAATCCCCGGATGCAGATTATAGCTCGTATAGACGCATACGTTATCAATGCATTTTCCTTTCCCTTCCTATGGGGATATTTCTGGGCAGCAACAGAAAAAAAACCTCCATAAGGCAAGGCCGTTTAACATAGCTCGTATAGACGCATACGTTATCAATGCATTTTCCTTTCCCTTCCTATAGGGATATTTCTGGGCAGCATTGAACAGAAAAAAAACATCCATAAGGCAAGGCCGTTTAACGATGATTCTCTTTTGCTTAATGCTGTCCATTTCTGGGCCCTATTCCATGAACAACTCTACACTTCCCACTTTTCACTGCACACATTGAAAAAACCTCGCGTTGTCGTGCCGTCTTCAGTGGAGTAAAAAGTAGGATTCATATAATCCTGATTTGTACGACCTAAAAAAAGGCCTATAAATGAATGTATAGTAGATATTTGCAATGGCCAAAAGGCTAGATTCTACCAGAAAAAAGTTCAATCCTTCTCCTCACTCCCTACTTATTTCAAATCATGAACATTATAAAGTGGCCCAGATGACAAACTTTATAATCTACTTCATGCTGATAACACTAACATGTTTAGTCCCGAATCTTACACCAAGTTATCAAATTGTGAACTTGTATTACCGACATTGACAGTAAGTCACTAAAATGGGGAGTTTTCAGCCCTTCACAGTTCCGTATTTATTAGGCTACCCAATTGGGGACAAGAAATTAGACAATGATTTGGTCAATACAATGATTATGATACAGGGGAACTCTATCGGTAGTTTCGGTTTATCGTGAATGTTTGTGAGGAGCTCAGGGACACCGGGGAAAACGCACTTGGTCATGGGAAGACAAGGGAAAAAGTAATTACTTGGTAATGGGAGAGGGAGAAATTTTGTTGAATTCTGTCATAGTCAAGGCTTGTTGTTGTTGTTGTTGTTTGGTAATGGGAGGGGGAGAAATTTTGTTGAATTCTGTCATAGCCAAGGCTTGTTGTTGTTGTTGGTGGTGGTGGTGGTGGTGTTGTTGCTGTTGTAGCGGCTTCAGCTGTAGCCGAATGGTGATGGTAGAATAAATGGTGGTAGCAGAAGCCTTGTTGTTTCTGGTTTCTGTTCTATTCTCAAGATGCGTTGACACTACAATCCCGAATTTGATAGTATGGCTTACAGTCCTTTTTAGTCCCGAATATCTTACACCAAGTTATCAAATGATGTTCATATATTGAGGCCACAAGCACGCGAGAGAGATATGCATTTCTAGTGCATTGCACCCGTTCAATCCCCGGATGCAGATTATAACTCGTATAGACGCATACGTTATCAATGCATTTCCCTTTCCCTTCCTATATGGGATATTTCTGAATCCATGAACGACTTACGACTCTCTCTAACCGTGTTATCCCTACTTTTTACTTCACGCGTTAAAAAATCTCGCGTCGTCGTACCGTCACGTCTTTAGTGGAGAAAAAGTAGGATCCATACAATCCTGAGCTGTAGAACTTGGAAAAAAGGCCTATGAAAAGTCAATATGTAGTTAGATATTTGCAATGGCCAATAGGTTATATCCTGCCATGAAAAAGTCGCCATACTCAATGTATTCCTTCTCCTCACTCCCTACTTATTTCAAATCATAAACAATATAGGTGGCCCAGATGACAAACTTTATAATCTACTTCATGCTGATAACACTAACATCTTATTGACCGGGAAAATAACCAACCATTAAACCATATGAATCATGTGAAAAGAAAATACCACGTATAACCATACATATCGTATAAAATACTTATATTCATATGAAAAGAAAAGACTAGCACGTGTTATATTGAACCTAATGCCAGTCCTACCACAATATTGCCTCCCAATAGCCCTAGGCCATCATTATCAATGGGAACTCTCAATCAATCAATGAGCAAACAATCAGCACTTACTGTGAATGTACTTTCACCATTTCATAGCCTCAAGATGAAGTATGAGTGAAAGATTTGAAAGAACAATCAGAATTACCGGTAGAAAACGGTTTCAGAAAACCACAAGGACGAATTCCTGATGGGTTTGAAAGTGTTAGTGTACAGCTCAGTACACGTATGAATTTATGAAAGCTATTGGTTCTAAAGTTTCCATGGATTAAGAACTCAAATTGTTTCCATGGATTAAGAACTCAATTTTTTTCCATGGATTAAGAACTCAATTTTTTTCCATGGATTAAGAACACAGCTCAGGACTGTAACTAGGAGTGTATCGTCGAAAAACTTCTAATATTTTTGAAGTAATCAGTTATCCATTTTTGGGGGGGGTGTGTCTAACGCTATTCGTTCATGTGTGATATTCATGCTTTTAGTGCTTTATACATAGCTGGACGATTTGGAACACACATCAACATGCAATTTAACACTTGAATTATCTTTTTCTACTCTAAAACGTGTTTAAAACCAAATCGAGTACCAACCTACCAATTTTATGAAGGAAAAAAAAAATCAAGGTGACTATATCTACATACGTATAATCCCGAGACTAAAGGGTAAAAAGTTTATTTATTTTATTTATTTATTTATTTACACGCTAAGCATCAAGGCCATGTGTGGAAAAAAAATGTTTTACAAGTTTTTCAGGAAATTATCTCTCTTGAGAAATTGGAAAACTTCTTTCAGTGTTTCTTCGTCATCTTTGAGGATATGTGAGACATTGGACGTCGAGAAGCTGGGGGGTCTGAAGCGCATTTTTCTGCAAGAAATCAGGATGTGCTCAATTGTCATTGGTTCTTGTAAAAAGTTTCGTTTGAAAACTTCTTCAATATTTTGTAAACAAATTCAGAGTAGGTAGGTAGGTAGTCGTAAATTTTTAAGAAACAAATACAAAGAACGATCTCGGGGTGTAAAATTGTAAATTATACAGAATTTGAACAAATAACATTTTTTGGCTAGATCGCCCACACTGGTTATGCAAATATCTACGGGTGTCCACAGTAATGTTAAACAAAGATTAAACATTAGTTTTAAAACGTTTGGTCTGGTATCTCACTTTTTTCGTTGAAAACAAAAACTGGATATGTCTTAAGCTGTACTCAAAAGTACTAGTAAAAATATCCAAAATAAAATCAAAAACCGATAAAAAAAAAATCCATACTGAGATTTTATATGTTCTGAATAATATTGTTCACAAAGTGTTAGGACATATGCGGAATCAGACGGAGACAGTTTGGTCCAAATCAGGACCACTTAGTCCTTCCCACACAGACCACACATAGTGGCCATAAGGTGAAGTTGATCGCATATCGGTATTTGTTATCGATTTGCAAGTGTCGACTAATGGGGACCCGATATTTAATATCACAAGGGACCAAATGAATATCGACTATACCATAGTATTAGATCGACACAAAGAAGGTAGACACATATCTAGACAAAAACTAAGTTCTTTACTATTTATCTCTTTACGAGTAAAAGTTAGACAGACCTCTAACAAGATGTATTGAGGCTTTACATGGACCTCTCACAAGACATATTGATGGCTTTTATACCTCTAATATTGAGGCTTTTAGACCTCTAACAAGACATACATCGAATTTCGGAGTCTGGTCTCCAGTAAACGAGGAAAATCTGGTGTGAACATCACACGACTTTCTATTACAAACTACGTATTTGAAAAAAGAAAATGTAGAAAGTTAGGTAGAGCCCTGTTGATTCCAGAAATACTTATCTGAAAAGATGAATGGTCTGTACTGTAGTGAGTTCAATACACCAATCTTGGTGGCGTAGTTGTTTTCGGATCTAGAGGTTGGTGGTTTGAGTCCAAGCCGAATCAAAAGTTTGCCGAAACAATTAGGGGGGGTATAAAAATTCCTCCTAGGAGGGTTCAATGCACTTCAATTGACGAATATGCGATTCAGTATTCAAGTATGTTGCTACCAAAATCCCTCAACACACACAAGTGAAAATTTCGATAAAGGAGGACAAAAAAACAGCCTTGAAAAAATTGACCACAATGTTTGCGCTACCTTAATAGATTCCGAAGCAATATAAGAAAGTAGGTAGGTATAGGTACCAGTTGAAAGTTCTACATGCTTAAGGAACTTTTACTATCTGGCATGCCAGCAAGTAGGAGGTACCTTTAGAACGGTAAGTAGACCTTAAATCTGGCATGAAGCAAAGAAATAAGCTCGCATATTTTATCTATCATAAAGTGCTTGTAGAAATAACATGAAGTATTTACTGTATTTATGAGAATGCACACACACATTTTAGTCAGGACTGGTCACAGCCTGTCGAGTTGTACGACCTAAAAAAAGGCCTATAAATGAATGTATAGTAGATATTTGCAATGGCCAAAAGGCTAGATTCTACCAGAAAAAAGTAGCCATACTCAATTAATTCCTTCTCCTCACTCCCTACTTATTTCAAATCCCAAACAATAGGTGGCCCAGATGACAAACTTTATTATCTATAATTCTATATACTTCATGCTGATAACACTAACATCTTATTGACCGGGAAAATAACCAACCATTAAACCATATGAATCACGTGAAAAGAAAATACCACGTATAACGGTATAACCAATTAACCATACATATCGTACAAAATACTTATATTCATATGAAAAAAAAAGACTAGCACGTGTTATGTTGAACCTAATGCCAGTCCTACCACAATATTGCCTCCCAATAGCCTCCCATCATTATCAATGGGAACTCTCAATCAATCAATGAGCAAACAATCAGCACTTACTGTGAATGTACTTTCACCATTTCATAGCCTCAAGATGAAGTATGAGTGAAAGATTTGAAAGAACAATCAGAATTACCGGTAGAAAACGGTTTCAGAAAACCACAAGGTCGAATTCCTGATGGGTTTGATTCGTTTTCGAATGTGTTAGTGTACAGCAGTACACGTATGAATTTATGAAAGCTATTGGTTCTGGAGTTTCCACATGGATTAAGAAGTCAAAATTCTTAAAATCCACAGCTCAGGACTGTAACTATAACTACGAGTAGGAGTGTATCGTCGAAAAACTTCAAATATCTTTGAAATAATCAGTTATCCATTTTTTTTTTCTTTTTTTTTTAAGGGGCATTATGTCTCTGACGTTGCTGGATTTCCATTATTTCGTTCCACAAAAAATAAAATAACTTTGAAAAATATCCAGCATTAATATTTCCTCGTTCCTCCGCAGGATCGAAGAAGGACAGTTAACTTTTGTTCGCAAACATCCCAAGGTCGAAACTATTACATGCACCCCTAATTTAAACCATTGCTCCTTACTTGTTACAATTAGCATTTGCAACAGCAGGGGGTGGGGAAATATCACATTATGGGGATGAGTTGAGAGAGTCAAAA
>NW_007378081.1:10107-35440 GCF_000475195.1 Diaphorina citri | reverse complement strand
CCCCCCCCCCCCCCCCAACTCTAACACAAACAATTTACCAGCATTGAATCACGCTATCGATTCGAAACACAAAGAAATTGGGTTCAAATTGGTTTAGCTCACCATTAGAATTAGAAAGACCCATTAAAAAAAGTGATACCACTCAATAAATGATACCAATACGTGATGTCTACTCAAGGTATTCCAACGACCTTGCATTCAGAGCACCATGATAGTTTCAGATGGGTAGTTGAGGAACACGATAGATGGGTAGGTTTTCAAGAGGAGACGAATGAATTAAATTTGGAATGTAGAAGCAGATGTTATCGAGTTTGTCTCCCGCGATCCTTTTATTTCCGAGATATTTGCCTCGGGCAATACTGCTTGGAATTCACATTCCTGAGGATCTTCTCAATATTCAAAAACATCATCTGCTCTTTTAGCATTCCAAACCTCTTTCTTCCTATTGATCTCTTTCCTCTCAGCTCTCCTTCCATGATTCTTCTCTGCAGACAATTTCTTCTCAGGAAATTCCTCCTAGGAGGGTTCAATGCACTTCAATTGACGAATATGCGATTCAGTATTCAAGTATGTTGCTATGTTGCTACCAAAATCCCTCAAACACACAAGTGAAAATTTCGATAAAGAAGGACAAAAAAACAGCCTTGAAAAAATTGACCACAATGTTTGCGCTACCTTAATAGATTCCGAAGCAATATAAGAAAGTAGGTAGGTATAAGAAAGTACCAGTTGAAAGTTCTACATGTTTAAGGAACTTTTACTATCTGGCATGCCAGCAAGTAGGAGGTACCTTTAGAACGGTAAGCAGACCTTAAATCTGGCATGAAGCAAAGAAATAAGCTCGCATATTTTATCTATCATGAAGTGCTTGTAGAAATAACATGAAGTATTTATGAGAATGCACACACACATTTTAGTCAGGGCTGGTCACAGCCTGTCTGGTCCCGGGGGACAATGTCCAACAATGCAATGGTCTTTCCTTGCACTTTTTTTTTTTTACAAACAAGACTAATGAAATAGGTACATAGTTTCAAATAAGTTGGGAACTACTAGTTCAGGCACTGGGCTCCTTCTTACATTTTGTAAGCCCGTCTAGTTAGCTTGGTTGGTAGCACGTCTGCCTTGTAAGCTCGGTCGAGGGTTCGATTCCCGCTCGGGACGGATTTTATCATCCTAATGTTCGTTCTCGGAACGGCCGGCTTTCTCCTATCCTATCTTCCTTAGAGCTTTCGAGATGATAAGACCATACCAGCTCCCTCTATCAAACCTCTTTAAAGAAAATGAATAAATAAGTAAAATGAAAACAAAAATGTAACTTGGTTTTAACTAAAGGAACTGCTGGTTGGAGGAACGCAGGCCCGAGACAAATTGGGACCGGACGAACCCCTCCTTGTTGACGGCCCTGTGTACGCAATTTGAAAGTTGTACTCGACCTTCTCATCTGCATATATCCGATGTTCAATTTATGATTCGGTTCTTCTTAACATTCAATTTCTAAACCGTTCGTCCTTGACCGAGCAATTGCATTTCCTTTCCAAGAGCTACTCAGTACAGGGTGTGGGTGAAATTAGGCTTCATAGGGTGCTCCGAAAACGCGATACCAGTGGACTTTCAAAGCGATTGGGTTATGAAATGACCAATATTAGACAGGGGCCAAATAATGCTTGCCCATGATGGCAAAAAGAAAAGTTCAATTTTAATTTCAGTACCTATTCTTGAATTGACTGTAATTTTTATTCGTTGTTATTTTGTTTTGACTGTAGATTTCGATGATTTAGTTATGAATTATGGATTTATGGGTCTTTTCTGGGACATCTGGACAAAATAAATGTTCAATTTATGATTCGGTTCTTCTTAACATTCAATTTCTAAACCGTTCGTCCTTGACCGAGCAATTGCATTTCCTTTCCAAGAGCCACTCAGTACAAGGTGTGAGCGAAATTAGGATCGGCTTCATACTTCATAGCATATCAAAATGATTGGGCAGGGGATATTGTTTGTAGACTAGACGGTAAAATTTTAAAAGATACTGGTCATAAGTTAGAGTCAGTTAGACTGTTTGATGAGAGATGATGCCATGATGGGCTATAGGTTCTTCTTAAAAGCCGGTTCGGGCATAGTCATGTCATGTTCGAAAGAAAATTTTCATCTTTATTTTGTGGAAGAGCTCACGTAAGTGTGGAAGAGCTCACGTGGTTAATCCAATTCAGTTCTTACTTACAGGAGTTACAGGCAAATATTGCGTACAAGGTACCTAAAAACAATTCTGGTCAGCTAACAGTTCTCCCGTTAGGTATGGACGGAGTGTTATTGTCGTCCGCTCAGTTGTGTGTCAATCTCAAACCGATCCAGTGGTTCAAGGACATGGATTTCCAACTTCTAATCAAGAGATTGGCACGGATCCAGACTTTGTTTTCTCTCAAGGCGAATACCAGGATGTGACGAGTTGTTGAACCCATGAAGTTATTGTAGATAACATACAAATATTACTATACACATGTGGGTATATGTTAGGTTCAATCCCCGAATGCGGCCAATGAGGGAAAAACCTTCAGATCACTCCACGATCTTATGTATGACATTTACCAAAAGTGCTTATCCCGAACTCCGGCAATTTTGCAAGACTAAAATGAACGCTACATGAACTAGCATTAAGAAAATGTTCGATATGAAAAACAGCATAATAAAATAATAGATTTTCTTCTTCTTTCAATGATGCCAGTCAACGAAATGTAAAATTTACATAAGCTTTCATAATCGCTAAATTTCGAGTTTGGTACATTTTGTCCACTCATTGGACGAATCCGGCGAAGAAGCCCAACATATATAGTACATGTTTCTTAGGTGCTATTGAAAGAATGGCCATGATAGTTAACTATGATTACGGTCATACATTATGAAGAACATGGAGATGTGCCCAGTGGTTGTCAAAATGTCCTTATAACGCGGTCCAGGGACACACACAATGAGATGCCTGAACTTCGTCAAGAACAGGGAAAGAAGGAAAGGAGAATCTCGAGTGGGAGAAGGAGGGAGAAAGATAAAGGGAGGGAGATCTTCAAGTAAGGATAAAGAGGGAAGGAGAAAAAGATGCATTAAGAGAGGCGATGCAACATTTTCAGCTCAAGGTTTATGTATAGATATTGTTATCTCAGACTAAAATATAAATAGCAGTAGTAAATGACTTGAAAACGCATAGTGACGTACATAGAGAGGCAGCTTGGAAAACAGCGCACCAACCTTGTAAGCGCGAAGTCGCGGGTTCGATTACCACCCGGGGCGAACTTTATCTTGAATAGATAAGGTTCGTTCTCGGAACGGCCGGTTTTCTATGTCCTCCTTCCCTCGTCGATTTCGGGACGATAAGACCTAAGCGGTTACAGTTCCCCCTATCAAACCTCTTAAAAGAAATAAAAGAAAGGAATAATATAAATGCGAAATCTAAGCAAGGAGAGGACGAGATCGAAACAAGCCATATAATGCATGTATGTGTGGGGAATCTGGATGTAGAAAGCAATAAACATAGCTGCCCTATTTTTATGGGACGTGTCCCGTACAGTGAGCAAAAGTACACGACGGTGCATATTGTTAATTCAAGATGAGGCTGATTAGAGGAAAGAGGGGCTTTTCGAATTCTTTACATTTAACCCTTATTTAGCAAAGATAAATAACTTAACTTATTACCCAAAAAGCCTTCTCCGAGGCTTGGGAGTAGGAACAAACAGCCCTAAAAGTATGAGTATCGGAAGTGAAGGAATGTTGTAAAATGTAAAGGTTTCTGGATGTAGCATTAACATCATCTCTACATTATCCTGGTGTTGCATGTGTTGCATTAAGAGAGGCGATGCAACATTTTCAGCTCAAGGTTTATGTATAGGTATTGTTATCTCAGACTAAAATATATATAGGCAGCAGTAGTAAATGACTTGAAAACGCATAGTGACGGAAATAGAGAGGCAGCTTGGAAAGCAGCGCACCAACCTTGTAAGCGCGAAGTCGCGGGTTCGATTACCACCCGGGGCGAACTTTATCTTGAATAGATAAGGTTCGTTCTCGGAACGGCCGGTTTTCTATGTGAGTATCGGAAGTGAAGGAATGTTGTAAAATGTAAAGGTTTCTGGATGTAGCATTAACATCATCTCTACATTATCCTGGTGTTGCATTAAGAGAGGCGATGCAACATTTTCAGCTCAAGGTTTATGTATAGATATTGTTATCTCAGACTAAAATATAAATAGCAGTAGTAAATGACTTGAAAACGCATAGTGACGTACATAGAGAGGCAGCTTGGAAAAAGCACATCACGGATGAGTCACAGGAACACAGGATGGGGATATTCAAAATTTCAAGAAGAAAGTTTGAAAATATTCCGACGAAAACATAATTGGAATATTAATATCACACTTTTCAAAGACTGCTTTGTTCTTCACATTCTGCTTGTTTTTCGTTCTCATTCATTCGATGTCTTTCCTTATCGATTCAACGGACTTTCAACCATTTTTCCGTTTTTTAGAATTTAAGCTGAAAATGGCCTCCCTATACATAGTGAGACAATATTCAAATTAGTTTGTCTTCGTCAGAATACACCCATATGACGAATTTTCAGTGGACATTTTACAACGATGTTCTAATTCTGCAAAAATCTGAACTTTTAAATTATTAAATCCCCTTTCAACCCAAGGGGAATCTGGATGTAGAAAGCAATAAACATAGCTGCCCTATTTTTATGGGACGTGTCCCGTGCAGTGAGCAAAGTACACGACGGTGCGTATTGTTAATTCAAGATGAGGCTGATTAGAGGAGAGAGGGGCTTTTCTGAATTCTTTACACTTAACCCTTATTGCTTAATTCCATACACAAAAAGCCCACTCTGAGGCTTAGCTGTAGGGGCAAACAGCCCTAAAAGTCGGATTAAGGTTATACGAATATAGTCCTTATTGCGGAACATAACCAAATAAAAAGAAATAAAAAAACTTTACTTGAAAACATAAAGAAAGGATAAATCAAAACCCTATGACCAGAGGTTCGGTGAACCCCGTATAACTCAGAAAAGTGGTCCGTGCGGGCCCTCAGAGGCCAAAAAATTACTGAGCAAATTCCCTGCTAAGTTCTGATTATTTCTTGGAACCAAATTTGCATTCAAAATGGAGAGTTATCTCATAACAAACAGAATGGGCGGGTTTACCCCTGTAAAACGAAGTACAGATAAACTGTCCATATTAAGGGTTAAGGTTTGAGCACCACAATAGACGGAATGACGGATAAATCCAACGTTCAAATAACAATACAGGTTCTATCTGACTTCTAAGCATACAGAATTGTACAAGTACGTGAAATGACGTACAAATAGTAAGGGGGAGGGTCAGGAAGGCGTATGGGTAATATTGGGTGTACAGAGACCCTCGTAAATTCCAACATGTCACTAAAGTCACATACTCACATAAGAGATTAGGCACGGAGTGTAGAGAATGTCGCAGATGTACTAAGCAATACTGGGAATTCTCAGTGAACACTACTCAAAACAGAATAAAGAAAAGATGTCTTTTTGTATCTGCTATACACCGGGGTGATGGTCTCATTGGCTGGCTCGTCCTGAACCGCAGTCAACTGAGGACTTGTACTTGGTCTTTAAAAGCAGAGACCATGTTAAATTGGCTGGCTCGTCCTGAACCGCAGTCAACCATTGTGAGGACTTGTACTTGGTCTTTTAAAAGCAGAGAGAACCCTTTGAGGAGCTGCCAGCTAGCTAGGCTGGTTAGGGTTAGCTGTTCTCCTCCCTGTTTATAGTCCCACAGCCAGACGCTAGTCTTCTCTCTGTTTAATGTCCCCTAGCCAGACAGCCCGTAACCTGTTATTGGAGTTAGCCCGGAGCCCAGCTTAACTCGGTTACAGCCCTGTAGATTCGTATAAGCTTAGCTCTTCCTTTGGAGCATTTGCCTCTACACTTGAACCTCGGAGTCAGAGGGGACTTTTTGTGTATGGAGTTAAATCAAGTTTCGGCCCTGACAAGACGTTCTGCTCAACATCCCACTCTAGCAGAAACCAAACGAAGCGGCAACTTCGTACCAATTAGACGTTGACTGACGAACTACACAAAACATGACTCATCAACGGAAAAAAAAAAAAAAAAAAAAAATGACGAGAGAAGGGCTCGTAACCTGTTATTGGAGTTAGCCCGGAGCCCGGCTTGGCTTGGTTACAGCCCTGTAGATTCGTATAAGCTTAGCTCTTCCTTTGTAGCATTTGCCTCTACACTTGAACCTCGGAGTTTTTGTGTATGGAGTCAGAGGACTTTTTATGTATGGAGTTAAATCAAGTTTCGGCCCTGACAAGACGTTCTGCTCAACATCCCACTCTGACAGAAACCAAACGAAGCGGCAACTCCGTACCAATTAGACGTTGACTGACGAACTACACAAAACATGACTCATCAATATCATTCACATCGTCATCATCAGTAACCAAATCTGTCACGTGAGAACTTGGCCGCGAGTGGGGCGTAACTCAATCTACTGCCTACAGTCTACTTGTCTTCAAATATGCCTACTTTTGTGCGTCAGAACTGAGATCTCACGCTCTTCCCAGTACTTTCAGCACAAAAATAACTCCCATCCTCAAGTGGAACACCTAGTTTTGCTGACAGATGTTACATAAACACTAGGTGCAGTTTTAGAGTGATCTGACTTCTAAGCGTACAATGATAATGGGAGATCTCCCGAAGATCTTAAACTACTCGTAGATTGATTGCAAGACTCGACAAATAATAAAGAATGATCTTCCATTTCCATTTAGTTTAGTTCATACTGATATCATCTCTCTTCCCAGTACTTTCAGCACAAAAATGACTCCCATCATCAAGTGGAACACCTAGTTTTGCTGACAGATGTTACATAAACACTAGGTACAGTTTTAGAGTGATCTGACTTCTAAGCGTGCAACGATAATGGGAGATCTTCCGAAGATCTTATACTACTCGTAGATTGATTGCAAGACTCGACAAATATGTAATAAAGAATGATCCCATTTAGTTTTAGTTCATACTGTTATCATCCCTAGGAATACTACTGAAGTACCATCATCAATCACTTTCTTGGGAAATACTACTGGAGTACAGGGACTTACTTTTCAGTCCTATTTGAGAAGCACTAGAGCCCTGGATTGCCATGTTACACAGAATTCTAGAAGACGACAGCATTAAAACTCTTCCCAGTACTTTCAGCACAAAAATGACTCCCATCATCAAGTGGAACACCTAGTTTTGCTGACAGATGTTACATAAACACTAGGTGCAGTTTTAGAGTGATCTGACTTTTAAGCGTACAATGATAATGGGAGATCTTCCGAAGATCTTATACTACTCGTAGATTGATGGCAAGACTCGACAAATAATAAAGAATGATCCCATTTAGTTTTAGTTCATACTATTATCATCCCTAGGAATACTACTGAAGTGCCATCATCAATCACTTTCTCGGGAAATACTTCTGGAGTACAGGGACTTACTTTTCAGTCCTATTTGAGAAGCACTAGAGCCCTGGATTGCCATGTTACACAGAATTCCAGAAGACGACAGCATTAAACTTGAATTAAACATATCCTTATCAATCCATCTGTACAATACTTTGAAATCCGTCCCACAATAGACGGAATGACGGATAAATCCAACGTTCAAATAACAATACAGGTTCTATCTGACTTCTAAGCATACAGAATTGTATACAAGTACATGAAATGACTTACAAAAACATGAAATGACATAATTACACCAATTTCCCTCTCTATGTCCACGCAACATTATCAATTACATGATTTATGTCAGTCTGAACCGTATCACCGCATATCCGGTAAGTTATACTGTGTCCGGGGGAAACCCCCGCATGAAATTAGACAATGATTTGGTCAATACAATGATTATGATACAGGGGAACTCTATCGGTAGTTTCGGTTTATCGTGAATGTTTGTGAGGTGCTCAGGGACACCGGGGAAAACGCACTTGGTCATGGAAAGACAAGGGAAAAAGTAATTACTTGGTAATGGGAGGGGGAGAAATTTTGTTGAATTCTGTCATAGCCAAGGCTTGTTGTTGTTGTTGGTGGTGGTGGTGGTGGTGTTGTTGCTGTTGTAGCGGCTTCAGCTGTAGCCGAATGGTGATGGTAGAATAAATGGTGGTAGCAGAAGCCTTGTTGTTTCTGGTTTCTGTTCTGATAGAAGAAGCCTTGTTGTTTCTGTTCTATTTTCAAGATGCGTTGACACTACAATCCCGAATTTGATAGTATGGCTTACAGTCCTTTTTAGTCCCGAATCTTACACCAAGTTATCAAATTGTGAACTTGTATTACCGACATTGACAGTAAGTCACTAAAATGGGGAGTTTTCAGACCTTCACAGTTCCGGATTTATTAGGCTACCCAATTGGGGAAAAAGAGTATGAAGAGGATCCTCGACACATAACAGGAGACGGGGGTAGGATATTCTTGTCTTGCCACCATGAAAGTCCTGATTTGTTATTACTAGGAGTAGGAGTATATGGTAATATATGTATAATTAACGTCAAACTAAGTAAACAATAAGGGTGTCTGGCAGATAATGCTGGTTGAACAAGCCACGTGCCAGAGTGGAGCTTCCTTTTCTCTTAATACTGCCAAGTGCCATTGCATCCGTGCATCGGGCAATACACGTGTACAGCACTACTCGAGTAATTGGTATCCCTGGTAAAAACTGTTCCACTAAATACCAAACAGATTAGTTTTTTCTCCATTTTTTTTTTTTTTTTTTTTTTTTTTTTACAAACAAGAATAATGAAATAGGTCTAGTTAGCTTGGTTGGTAGCACGTCTGCCTTATAAGCTCGGTCGAGGGTTCGATTCCCGCTCGGGACGGATTTTTTCATCATAATGTTCGTTCTCGGAACGGCCGGCTTTCTCCTATCCTGTCTTCCTTCTCTCTTCGCTTTCGAGACGATAAGACGTTAGCAGCTCCCTCTATCAAACCTCTTTAAAGAAAATGAATAAATAAGTAAAATGAAAACAAAAATGTAACTTGCAGGCCCGAGACAAATTGGGACCGGACGAACCCCTCCTTGTTGACGGCCCTGTGTACGCAATTTGAAAGTTGTACTCGACCTTCTCATCTGCATATCCGATGTTCAATTTATGATTCGGTTCTTCTTAACATTCAATTTCTAAACCGTTCGTCCTTGACCGAACAATTGCATTTCCTTTCCAAGAGCCACTCAGTACAGGGTGTGGGTGAAATTAGGCTTCATAGGGTGCTCCGAAAACGCGATACCAGTGGGCTTTCAAAACGATAGACAGGGGTCAAATAATGCTTGCCCATGATGGCAAAAAGAAAAGTTCAATTTTAATTTCAGTACCTACTCTTGAATAGACTGTAATTTTTATTCGTTGTTATTTTGTTTTGACTGTAGATTTCGATCATTTAGTTATGAATTATGGATTTATGGGTCTTTATTTCTGGGACATCTGGGCAAAATTGAATGGCTTAGAGGCAAAGTGGACAAACTCCAAAAAAGCGTTTCGAGATAAATGGAGTTAAAGTTTAGAACTAGTGTAAGTTTGAAGAGAGATAGCCATAAATAAAGATAGCCGTTTGAATAGAAATGAGAGGCTCTCGTTTCAACACTAAAGTGAAGTTAGCAACCAATTAAAAGGTAAAATTAAGATCTTTTCGCGCTCTTTTCAATGATATAGATAACTCAGAAAGTCAACTTTTGGAGTTAGTCCACTCTGCCTCTAAGCCATTCAATTGTGTACATTGATTGGAACTTCAATGTCTTGTGATGTTCATTGTGAACTGGGCTAAATTAGTAATGACTGGGTTCCTCCGAGCAAATATTGAGAACAAACGAAAGAACAATCAGAATTACCGGTAGAAAACGGTTTCAGAAAACCACAAGGACGAATTCCTGATGGGTTTGAAAGTGTTAGTGTACAGCAGTACACGTATGAATTTATGAAAGCTATTGGTTTTTGGTTCTGAAGTTTCCATGGATTAAGAACTTAAAATTTTTCCATGGATTAAGAACACAGCTCAGGACTGTAACTAGGAGTGTATCGTCGAAAAACTTCAAATATTTTTAAAGTAATCAGCTATCCAATTTTTTTTTTAAGGGGGTAATTATGTCTCTGACGTTGCTAGATTTCTTTCGTTCCACAAAAAATAAAATAACTTAGAAAAATATCCAGCATTAATACGCCTAAACAAATTTTCCTCGTTCCTCCGCAGGATCGAAGAAGGACAATTAACTTTTGTTCGCAAACATCCCAAGGTCGAAACTATTACATGCACCCCTAATTTAAACCATTGCTCCTTACTTGTTACAATTAGCATTTGCAACAGCAGGAGGTGAGGGGATATCAAATTATGGGGATGAGTTGAGAGAGTCAAAATTCGGGTGACTCACACTCACCACAAAGGTCCACAACATTCCGGTGTGAGTTCCGTATAAAGTTGAAAATTAGGATGCGAAGCACATTATCAAATTATGGGGATGAGTTGAGAGAGTCAAAATTCGGGTGACTCACACTCACCACAAAGGTCCACAACATTCCGGTGTGAGTTCCCAAAAAAGTTGAAAATTAGGATGCGGAGCACATCACGGATGAGTCACAGGAACACAGGATGGGGATATTCAAAATTTCAAGAAGAAAGTTTGAAAATATTCCGACGAAAACATATTTGGAATATTAATATCACACTTTTCAAAGACTGTTTTGTTCTTCACATTCTGCTTGTTTTTCGTTCTCATTCATTCGATGTCTTTCCTTATCAATTCAACGGACTTTTAACAATTTTTCCGTTTTTTAGAATTTAAGCTGAAAATGGCCTCCCTATACATAGTGAGACAATATTCAAATTAGTTTGTCTTCGTCAGAATACACCAATATGACGAATTTTCAGTGGACATTTCACAACGATGTTCTAATTCTGCAAAAATCTGAACTTTCGAATAAATAAATCCCCTTTCAACCCAACATAGAATTCATCGGGAAGTCGCGTAACTACTTTGCTGATGGTCTCATTGTTCCATCCTCCCACATACAAGACGTCACTAGAAGGTCACCGCTGAAATTCTAAGAATAACCGACCATTTTAATCCGGTCAAGATTTGAATAGAAGGCGGAAACTCGTGACGAATTTTCAGTGGACATTTTACAACGATGTTCTAATTCTGCAAAAATCTGAACTTTTAAATTATTAAATCCCCTTTCAACCCAACATAGAATTCATCGGGAAGTCGCGTAACTACTTTGCTGATGGTCTCATTGTTCCATCCTCCCACATACAAGACGTCACAAGAAGGTCACCGCTGAAGTTCTAAGAAGAACCGACCATTTTAATCCGGTCAACAGATTTGAATAGAAGGCGGAAACTCATCACCGCATTATTCACGAAAAAACCGATCCCAATATTCATGAACTTGAAGATGGTGACGCTAATGTTGGTAATGAATTAATGATAATGATGATGGAAAGAAATGGAGGATGTTGATATTACAGTATACCCAGGTCTACAATCTAAAGTTGAGTTTTGATAGAGGGAACTGTAAAGGTGTATCCACACAGAGTCTACCGGGCGTCGCGTCTATTGATGTACCGTCCATACTGCCTCGACAACATAAATTCACCTCGTCGATCGACTACGTTTGAACACACCTTAAAGTTGAGTTTTGATAGAGGGAACTGTAAAGGTGTATCCACACAGAGTGAGGATGTTGATATTACAGTATACCCAGGTCTACAATCTAAAGTTGAGTTTTGATAGAGGGAACTGTAAAGGTGTATCCACACAGAGTCGACCGGCCGTCGCGTCGATTGATGTACCGTCCATACTGCCTCGACAACATAGATTCACCTCGTCGATCGACTACGTTTGGACACACTTTGTACCGTCCATACTGCCTCGACAACATAGATTCACCTCGTCGATCGACTACGTTTGGACACACCTTAAAGTTGAGTTTTGATAGAGGGTGACAATGACACATGCAACACTGTACAGGGTGGCGCATGGTACGATATCTCACGTCATACAAGGTGGTTCCAATAGAACAATGCTGAACCTAACGCAAACTTTAATACTGGAACTATTGGAAGGTTTTTCAGTTTTGATAATGGGAACTGTACCGTCCATACTGCCTCGACAACATAGATTCACCTCGTCGATCGACTACGTTTGGACACACCTTAAAGTTGAGTTTTGATAGAGGCAACTGTAAGTCTGTCTTACCGTTCCGAAATCGAAGGAAGACAGGATAGGAGAGAGCCAACCGTCCCGAGAACCAACTTTATCACATTAGGATAAAGTTCACACCGGGCGGGAATCCCGCGACAGCGCTAACTAGGCTGGCTTTTGAAGTCTGTTAACCTTTAAGAATGCTCGAAGACGGTTCGGGCATAGTCTCGGAGCATTCTCATAGATTACCAAATGAGATTGTAGACCCCAACCTCAGTGATACTTATGATGATAAAGACCAAACACTTTAACATGGGATTGCAGCCCTTAGTGATACCTACCACAGTCTCCAACTTTCAGAGTCAAGGTCCAGCCGGAAGCGAGAAACTGTTACCAGCCAACCGAAGGTAATAAGGGCTTTCCCAACTTATGAAATCAACAACATTAATCAGAATGCAATAAATACATACTAGTAATCTTCTGCTACTTACCAGCTAAGTCAGCAGTGTAAAAAACGATCAAGTGTGGCAATACCTAGATTAGACACCTACTTATTAAGCAATTGGTCTTTTTTCCTCCCATGATAAACTAATTCTCCCAAATTTTCAGTTTCAAACCATACTACCAATCAAGAACAAGAGCACTCCAAATACCCCCAAAGAAAAAGAAATCTACTATGACGTAAACAGATCAAACAGTGATACAAACAAACCATCTACCAGTTCAGACCATAAAACAGAAACAATCGTCTCACCAATACAAGCCAACGATGATAAAAATCGTACCATGAAAGTGAGCTTTAACACATCCCGTATGTTTGTAACCATCTACCAGTTCAGACCATAAAACAGAAACAATCGTCTCACCAATACAAGCCAACGATGATAAAAATCGTACCATGAAAGTGAGTTTTAACACATCCCGTATGTTTGCAAACACATCAAAACCACCTGAGAACAATCATCTATCTACGCCACGAGGGTTTGTCAGCGACAGTGAAGCACACACGAAAAGTGTCACCAAACCATGCACAGCGCCTTGTTCTAACAATCCGGATTGCGGATTCCTATGTCAAATACGAAAGAACCTCTCGTTGGGTCAACAGTCTTTGATTACAACTGCTTTCGGCTTGAAGTCCTACTTGTTCAAAGGAGGTTCCAATCAGAGTGTAGAGATCCTGGATGCGAATCCTACTGGAAGTCCAAACTGGGAAGAGAAAGTAAAGAGACCGCCGAGATATAACTACAAAATGGCAAGGAGAAGGAACCGGATGAGAATGAAGAGAAAAATGGAATCTCCGAGTGAAATGGAAAGCGATACATTGAGTGATGAATCGACAGACAAGTTGACTCGAATAAACACAGGTGCTGTCGATCAGGAAACAACCAATGATATGGTAAGTGAGGAAAAGAATATTTCACAGGAGAAACAGAGCAAAATATCGGATATCAAAGATACTGATTCCTTCCCCAAAGAAGAGACTTCCAATGAAAATCCTGGATCCATAAATACTGAAAAGAAAATGGATTTGAATGATACAAAGACTGAATTATCTCTGAAAATGGCTGAAACTGTATGTGAAAACCAAGGAAAGGATGCCCTTGAGGAGACAAATATTGGCGAAGTAACTGACGACAATCAAAACGGAAATCCAGGCTCTACCGGAAATGATCTTGGCGATAATGATAACATCAATAACGAAAACGAAACTTCGACTGTTGATTTAAAAGATATGAAAACCGTAAATGTACTCAATGATATTGGGGGATTACAATCAACAGAAATGCTTACATCAAATCAAAAATCAGATGAAGAAAATGACAAAAAATCAAATGAAGAAAACTATCTTGAAAACATCAACAAGGCTATGTCTGACATGGTAATAAATGAGGAGCTACCAAACTCAGACCTGATTAATACAGCCAATGAGAATGATTTAGAGACAACAGGAAATGAGGAGAGTACAAACATTGAGAAGATCATCCTTGCTTAGCTAAATTCATTTGAATAATGAACTTTTGACTTTTGGAAAGGCGAGTCGAGTCGTTGGTTAAGAACAAATGGTGTACTTTTCTGTACTGACATAATCGAATTGATGTACGGACTGTGGATAGCTCTTTGCTTTCCTTACTAATTGGATGTATGCTGTTACTCTACCATTTACTATGTACTAATGCTACCAGAGTCCAAAGAGTTACATAATAAAGTTCTACTGTTGATGAAAATTTCATTATTAGTTTATCTTATTGCGTCCGTAATTCTTTGAGTAGAGTACACGTAAGACTCACGATCTATAAGGAAGCGTACAACCCATGTCTAACATAAAATGTAGAAAATGATTGCGTCTATCGAATTTTCGGGCTTTTCAGCTCTATGTCCAAAGACTCCAAAGTAACTGGGGATAATTTTACGCTACCATTGCGTTTTTCATGGCTACTCATAACACGGAACACAAATACAGAAATGCTGTTACTCTACCATTTACTATGTACTAATGCTACCAGAGTCCAAAGAGTTACATAATAAAGTTCTACTGTTGATGAAAATTTCAATATTAGTGTTTATCTTATTGCGTCCGTAATTCTTTGAGTAGAGTACACGTAAGACTCACGATCCATAAGGAAGCGTACAACCTATGTCTAACATAAGAAATGTAGAAAATGATTGCGTCTATCGAATTTTCGGGCTTTTCAGCTTTATGTCCAAAGACTCCAAAGTAACTGGGGATAATTTTACGCTAACCATTGCGTTTTTCATGGCTACTCATAACACGGAACACAAATACAGATTCAGTTACATAGTACAGAGGATTCCACTGTATATTACTCGGTCAGTAACAGAACCAGAATCAGCGGAACTAGTTGACAAATAACTCCTGGGATCACATGATGGATTGGCCACACCACATTGTACTTCTAACCAGAATCGGAGATCTTGGTGATTGAGAGGTTTGATTCAAGAATGTCAAGAGAAAGCGAAAAAGTAAAAAAAAAAAAAGAAAAAAATATAAATGGAACAACTGGGCAAGAAAATTTCCGTCACAACCGGGATTCGAACCGAGGACCTTGGAGTGAATATAGTCGATGGTTCGACCAATGACCATCCAGTCATAAAAGTGGAGGGGGGGAGAGGGTTATCACAGAAATACTTTACTTTACTGACATCTTAGGCGGTTATCAGAGAATGGGGCTGGGAAAAACCTGCTACAAGCGATTGACCAGATGGTCACCCATCCAGATACTAACCAGACGCAACATTGCTTAACTTCAGTGAAAATTTGGGAACTGATGAATTCAACGTGATATCGCCGCGAAGCCGGCTAGGGCTAGTGCAAAGGGTATCCATAGGTATCTAGGGTAAGTGTACCATTTATTCGCCCACCTAAAAAACGTACCACTTTTTGGCCCACCTGTACCATTCGCCACATAAGTCTGAACTGGACAAACTTTTTCAAGATCCAATTTCATCAAAAGGAAGGGCTTAAAGACAGCTATTGAACCAGTGCTATTCAAAAGGTGTAGTCATAAAAACAAAAATTAGAAAAATAAATGTGGGCAGGTGGGCCAATAAATGGTGCGTTTTTTAGGTGGGCGAATAACCGCCAAAAAGCGGTCAAAATACCGCCAACCGCAGCACCTATTTTAACCAAACGTTTTGTGTTGCATCCTTGTCACATTTGTGAACTAGATACCAAATTTCAACTCTCTAACTCATACCGTTCCCGAGATATTGTTAAATTACACCGAAAACCGTCAAAAAGCGGTAAAATGGCGCCAACCGTTGCGCCGGTCTTAACCAAAATTTGAAACATGCATGCCAAATTTCAAGTCTCTAGCTCTTACCGTTCTCGAGATATTTTGTTTACAGACAGACAGACACACACACGGACCAATGGCTGGAACTTTGGATTTAGGCTCTAGGCCCTAGGGACCTCAAAACGTGTTTTGGCACTAAAAACTGACCATCGAAAATTTGACCCGATTACATTACTTTTCTTCCTATAGGATAAGGAAAGTAAAAAGAGAAGGATAGAAGGAACTGTAATGGCTAAGGTCTTACCGAAAACGAAGAGAAAAGGAAGACAGAGTAGGAAAAAGCCAGTTCTTCCGAGAAAGAACCTTATCTGTCCAAGATAAAATCCACCCCGGACGGGAATCGAACCCGCGGTCTAGCGCTTACAAGGCAGACGCGCTACAAGGCAGACGGACGCAAATAAACAAATTACAATCACAACCAAGCTAACTAGGCTGGCCCGGATCTTTAGTGACCCCCCATAGGCTATAGGGGTTTTTCTGTTACATTCTGTATAAAGTATAAACAATAGGTAGGTACTGTAGTACTACTGGTTCTAGAGATAGAGCGATCAGTGTGTGAACTATGAAATGTGAACTGTGAATGGATCTCGTTCTTATAATATAAGATTGTTTCTATCTAGGAACCTACCTACCTTTTTTTCCCCTTAGGACCGCAGAGTTTTTTTTTTTACATCACCCACTACCATTTTACCTACCGCTCTACTACCTACATAGGTGGGCATAGCTTCTCATTGGAGTATTAGGTGATAGGTAATTCTCGTTATCAGTAAGGTACCTAATACTTACGTAGATTGTAGGTACTTCATGTTTTTATCAATGGTCTCGTCTCTCTCTCTCTCTATCTCTCTCTCTCTCCCTCTCTCTCTCTCTTTATCTATAATTATTTATTGTTTATTTTATTCGTTTCTAATGATAATGATAACTGCCTACTTGTGATGGAGGCATGAAGCATTGTTGTTGTTTTTATTATTATTATTTATTTATTTATTTGTTTGTTTGTTTGTTTGTTTTCAATCAACTGCATAGAGGTACACGTTGGTTTCTATTTATTATTATTACCTACTTAATATAATATTCGTTCTCGGAACGGCTGGCTTTCTCCTATGCTATCCATCTATCAAACCTTTGGAAAAAACATTATTATTTAATTTTTCATTTTTACTTTCCTTATCCTATATTTTTTTAAGTATAGAACTTTACTTTTAAAACTCCTTCAATTAAATTAATAAATGTCTTGAAAAAAGGTAGTTTTTAAACTAATTTAAATAAAAGTTTTAAAGTTTAAACTTACTTAGGTACTTACTTTAAACTAAAAGTGATTGTTTTCTTTGTAAGTTTGTAAGACATAAATTGTTTCTTTGTAAGACATAAATTGTTTCTTTGTAAGACATTATTGTAGGTAGGCCTTTGTCTTTGTAACACTCGATCAAAAGCGACAGTTTGCTTTGTAACGCTTTGTAAATATTGGATTACTACTTGGTGTGCTTGGACGCATTATTCTGCTGGGAATCAAGTGTGAGTGCACCCCACTTCGGTGTATGTGGGAGGAGAACTTTTGGACCGACATTTGGTGAGTAAACCATAACCATTTAAAAAATAAATAATAATAAGAAAAATCTGGTGTGAACATCACACGACTTTCCTTATCCTATTGAATGATGCTTATTTGAGTGTTCTTTTACCCTAACTTTTACAATATCTCTAACCGTTTTGTCGCTATAGCTGAAAACCGCCAAAAAACGGTCGAAATCTGTCCAAAAGCGGTAAAAATACCGCCAAGCGCAGCAACCATCTCAAACAAACGTTTTGTGTTGCATCCTTGTCACATTAGTGAACCACATACCAAATTTCAAGTTTCTAGCTTATACCGTTCCCGAGATATTGTTAAATTACACCAAAAACCGCCAAAAAGCGGTAAAATGCCGCCAACCGTTGCACCGATCCTAACCAAAAGTTTCGTGTCGCATCCTTGTCACATTTGACAGCTACATACCAAATTTCAAGTCTCTACCTCTTACCGTTCTCGAGATATTTTGTTTACAGACACACGGACACACAGACACAGACACGGACCAATGGCTGAAACTTTGGATTTAAGCTCTAGGGACCTCAAAACGTGTTTTGGCACTAAAAACTGACCATCGAAAATTTGACCCGATTACATTACTTTCCTTCCTATAGGATAAAAGTAAAAAATGGTGTTTTGGATTATTATTCTGAAATCCAATTTTATCTAAAAAAAAAAGAATTAATTTAACTTACATTGATCTGAGATTAAATTGCCACTTAAATGGTATAACTACTCAATTAATTAATTGATTAGGTAATTGATTATTGATTAAGCACGTTCTCGGTTCATATTTGGTTCGGCACGCGCAATCAACACTCGCATGAACTTATACGACATGTAGACCTACGTGAGATTCGCAAGTAACCTGTTGATTGGGCTCCAATGAACTTATAAGACATGCCGAATATGTCGATATAGGTACGTGACGTTCGCAAGTAACCTTAGGTAATTGATTATTGATTAAGCACGTTCTCGGTTCATATTTGGTTCGGCACGCGTAATCAACACTCACATGAACTTATACGACATGTAGACCTACGTGAGATTCGCAAGTAACCTGTTGATTGGGGTCTAATGAACTTATATGACATGCCGAATATGTCGATATAGGTACGTGACGTTCGCAAGTAATCTGTTGATTGGGGTCTAATGAACTTATTTGACCTGCCGAAGTACGTGAGATTCGCAACTAAACTTGCACATACCTTGAGTAAAACAATTCGGTGCGAACATCACACGACTTTTTCTATTGACCTGTGTGAGATTGTAAAAGAGCAAAAGGAATATAAAAGGATCTGTCCCCATAGAAGGACTTATCCAAACCTGGTCGACCTATATATCAAATTAAAGGTCTTTTTACCAGGATCACGAAAATGCTGGTGGTGCAAATTTTGTCCAGCAAACCATAAAGCCAAAAATCCAAAAAACTGGTTTTTGGGGGATTTTTTTCATATTTTCTCACACAAATAAGCTCTGATCTTGAAATTTGTCGCGAGTTCGCGACGACCTACGAACTCAAAGCGAGAAAGTTTTAGATAACACTTCAGTCGTTAATTGAAGACCGGTTTTAGCGTCATCTATGTTAAGCTACGCCGAGCAAGGCCAATAAATGGATGGGTGACATGAACATTAAATTGGGAATAAAGGGAGAACGGGCTCTAGTCTTGATTTTAAATCATTACATGAAAGTAAAATCAAATCAAGAATAATAATAAACTGAATATTAAACAAATGAGGTAGATACATAGGTGCTGATTTTCTCTAATCACTACGGGCTAAAAAATTCCCGGAGGGACGGACCCTGCTTGTTGTCTGTATGACAGACAATGCGTTGGTAGATAAGCAGTTTGTATTGTGTTGTGTTGTCTGAGCTATTGTACCTATGTCTGAGACGAGGACTGGCTAAGTGGGTAATGTCCGCAACTCACGTTCAGACAGACCGCGGCCTGTCAGACGGTCTGAAAGAAGGAACGGTCTGTCTGAACTGGATCCGTCAGATTGTCTGAGCTAGATTTGTCAGAGCGTGAATGGCGGAAAAATCTAGAGACTCTTAGAGGGTCTCACAGACCTAAGTCCAGAATCAGCGGAACTAGTTGACAAATAACTCCTGGGATCACATGATGGATTGGCCACACCACATTGTACTTCTAACCAGAATCGGATATCTTGGTGATTGAGAGGTTTGATTCAAGAATGCTTACCATTACAATGGTTCTCTTTTTCTGCATCACCTATCTTTCACCACTTTCTCTCTCAGTTCGATCTTTCTCACATCTCAGAAATATATCTGCCATTTGGATCTATCTATCTCTTTTCGCTATGAAGAATTGAAATTGTTGGGAATTCGTGTTTTCCCCTTCTAAGATTTCAAAGTTCAGTAAAGTGAAGGCGCAACATTGAAAGTAAAAAGACAATCGGTATTTACAATGTTTAACTTGGATCTATGTATCTAGTCAAGAATTTCAAGTGAGAAATTGATAAATTTACCAGATTATTTATGATGATTTGCTAATCTACATAATCAGTTCGATCTTTCTCACATCTCAGAAATATCTGCCATTTGGATCTATCTATCTCTTTTCGCTATGAAGAATTGAAATTGTTGGGAATTCGTGTTTTCCCCTTCTGAGATTTCAAAGTTCAGTAAAGTGAAGGTGCAACATTGAAAGTGAAAAGACAATCGGTATTTATAATGTTTAACTTGGATCTATGTATCTAGTCAAGAATTTCAAGTGAGAAATCGATAAATTTACCAGATTATTTATGATGATTTGCTAATCTACATAAGTTGTGATCCAATATGTATGTATCTGAAATATTGTTTTTGTATCTTGTTTATGAAGGATCCTTGTTCATAAATGGTGCTTTCCAAAAGTCTTTTCATTAGGTACGTCCTTATAAAACTTAAATAATAGAAGAACTAAGGTAAGAAACTGACCAAAATATTAAGGAAGTTAATTCCTAATGCCTTCAAACCGTAACACTTTCTAACATACTTACCAGTGAAGCTCCTTCTAAACCAATTCACTGATCAGCTGATCATAGATCAGAACTGAGCAGCGCGATAGTGAGTGACTACGGATATGAACGGACTTACATACCTGAAATCAAGAAGAACCAGGAAGATGTTCAATTAAATGGAAAGAACATTCAATGCAATGAAATGAACATTAAATGCTATGGCATATACATTAAATATCAATGGCATAGACATCAGAGATGTTATTCAAATGTAAACAAATGACCACATTAAACTTCCGAATCGGATTAAGATAAGCTGGAATGTTATGTAATTTAGAAATTGATAGTCAAATTGTGTAGTTGTGTTTGGCGTGTGTGATTGGCGCCATTTTGTGGCGTGTGTGATTGGCGCCAATTAGGAAATTGGCAGATCCGGTTTGGTGTTGGGTGTTCTAATGCAATGAAATGAACATTAAATGCTATGGCATATACATTAAATATCAATGGCATAGACATCAGAGAAGTTATTCAAATGTGAACAAATGACCACATTAAACTTCTGAATCGGATTAAGATAAGCTGGAATGTTATGTAATTTAGAAATTGATAGTTAAATAGTTATTCAATGATAGTAGTAATTAGGAAATTGGCAGATCCGGTTTGGTGTTGGGTGTTCTAATGGTTTTGTGTTAGAAAGGGGCATTTTCGGTGGCTATAGCCATCAATGCTAGATGTTCGTTGAATCCATTAATTGAGCAATTGATCCCGTTCAATCTAGTCAGTTTAACAATATTACCTCTGTTTGCTAGTACCCTCATACAAAACTTATACTTCAACTAAAGTAACTCCACTATTTTAATCAATTTGATGATGGATCACCCCTCATCAAACATACCATTAACAGCCCATAGGATTAATTTCGACAGACATATGGCATCAGGCACTTCATAATCTTCCTAGTAATTTATATGCCTCATCTCGTCCCCCTTATTTATGTATATGCCTAATCTTGTCCCCCCCTCTATGACGGGGATACTTCTACCAATATAACACACAACATACTTAATACTCAATCTACTTATCTACTATACAAAGAATTCTACTTACGCCGAAGAATCCAGCAATAACACATAGAACATGTGTTCAATCCCAGCCGAGGTATGGAATTTTATCTTCAATATAATTTGAGAATTTGACCACAATAATAGTAGTAGCCTACTGCTGGAATAAAGGGACTTTACAGTCCTATGCGAGCAGTATAAATAAGCACTATTATTAGTGGGTCCCCTCGGGATTGGATTTTTGCTCTTTTATTATGGACTGGACTTCGAAAATGGAGCATCCACCCCCCTCAAGAAAATCCTGCATACGGGCCTACTCCCCTGTGTATGTGGCCCGCGAAGTACTTGCCAATGTGGCATGTGGCCCGCATACACTTGGAAGTTGGAAACCCCTGACCTAACCAAATGGAGGCCTGTACATACGCGTTGGAATTAATTTTCGAAATTCAAAACTCACCCTGCTTATCATCAATACTTTCATTTTCATTTTCTATATCTTTTTTTTTTTCAACAAAATACTCAAGTATATTTATTCACAATTCATGGACAGCCATAACATAATAAATTAAAAGAAATAACAATAAAGAAGAAGAAAGAAATATGTAACTGAAGAAAGAATAGGGGAAAATAGAGAAAGAAAAGATGGCAAAAAAATAAAAAAGAATGAGTTAATGAGATGCTGTGTCCCATATTGGGGATGTGTTGCATCTCATGTTTTTATAGGTAGGTTAAATTATTACTATTTAGAGGTATTTATTTTTCAATAAATACCTCTAAATATGAGAAAACAGAAATCAAATATTGAGCCCATATTGAACGATCTTATCTTACCACTGAAAGTTGACACAGTGTCAGAGGTTTTCTTGGACGTCAGGTCATTGTTATGTACCGGGTTGTTTTTACACTTTTGCATGGGAGTGGTAACTTAAGCTAACCTTGCTCAAAAGTTACCACTCCCATGCTAAACTGTAGAAACAATATCCTGTCCCAACCAGTCCGAACCGAACCCAACCCGGTACATAACCACGACCTGACACTTAAACTCTGGATTAACTGAAACTTCTCTGTTGTAAAATTGGGCATAAGCCCTTTATATCATTGTATACATATTCATATTTATCATGTAGCTATTTTCAAATTTATGAAGCATAAGCATGTCTTTAATATATTTTCGAGAGAGATTTCGCACTTATCTTCAAGTTGTGTCCACACATCGTGGACGCCATCGATCGACGAGGTGAATCTATGTTGTCGAGGCAGTATACTGTTTCGGTCGACATCGATCGACGGTCGTTTGACTATGTATGGACACAACTTTACACGTAAACATTGTCACAATAACTCAATTAGGAAGAAACTTTAGTTTTTGCTTTTACGAGAGTTAATTTCAAAGAAACAAAAAATTCCAATCGGAATCAAAGTCGGAAAACGTAATCCTAATTCTTTGCGCATGCGTAGAAACATGTTCTCGTTCATTACGTTAATGGTTTTCAACTATCGCTATCGTTAGAGTGGGATACCGTTTTACCCCGTGTTCCCCTACTTTTTAGGAGTGCGAAATCTCACTAAATATCAAATATCTCATAAATAATTTTTAAATGATAAATAATATGTATCTACATTACCTTGTTACTTTTTTGTTGTTGTTCAAACAGGTTTCACTCAACGATATTTATTGGGATGAGGAACCTTCTGATAATGCTTCTGGAGTCATCAAGGAAACCAACCAAACCAACCTAGGAACCCTGCCCGGAGTCAAAATAGACATTAACAAACCAGTAGAAACAGTAGAGAAAGCAGTCATGACTGACAACATTCTAGAAGAAAACACATCACTAGAAGAAAGACAAAAAGTTGCTTCTGGAGTCATCAAGGAAACCAACCAAACCGACCTAGGAACCCTGCCCGGAGTCAAAATAGACATTAACAAACCAGTAGAAACAGTAGAGAAAGCAATCATGACTGACAACATTCTAGAAGAAACCACATCACTAGAAGAAAGACAAAAAGCATTTACTAACAAAAAACTCCTAGTAGAAACATCAGACAAAGCAATAATGACTGACACAATACAAGAAGAAACCAAAACACTAGAAAACAGGGACAAAACAATAACTGACCAAAGACAAAAAGGGATAGACAAAGAAATGATAGGTGAAATATTCACTGACAAAACAGTAAAAGAAAAAGACAATAATTCATCAATGACTAGCAGAACACAAGAAAGAGGTGAAGGATTAGAAGAAACACCAAAAGCAATCACTAACAAAGCAATGCAAAAATTAGAAAACCTAGACAAGGGAAGTGATGAAGCTATGGCCAAAAAAGCCATACAATCCAGAGAAAGAAATAAAGGATTAGAAGAAACACCAACAGCAATCATTAACAAAGCAATAGAAGAAGGAGACAAAGCAAATGACGAAGCTATGGATGAAAAGGAATTGGATGAATTGGAACAACTCATAGACCTGATGAATGAGAAGAATGAGAGAATAGAAGAACTGGAAATGGCACTCAAGGAGAGTGTACAAATGATGGCGGAAAAGGAGAAAGAACTGGATGAGGAAGAGGAGAGACGGAAAGCCATTATGGAGAAGGTAAAAATAAATAAAAACTTATGACTAACAAAGAAAGGGCTGCTAACTGGTCTAATCCGCATACAACCCTTAGGTAGTTTGTGCGATTTTGATAAAATTTGGTACAAACATTACCATGGAAAGGAAAAAGGTGACTTTAGAGTTAGAAACACACTACCATCACGTCACTTCACGTGAGCTCGGGAGAGTTAGAAAAATGCAGTTCAAAGTTTTTCCATAATACCGATTGTAGGTAATTTTGTACAGGACAGCTACACTAATGGCGGAGAAGGAGAAAGAACTGGATGAGGAAGAGGAGAGACGGAAAGCCATTATGGAGAAGGTAAAAATAAATAAAAACTTATGACTTACAAAGAAAGGGCTACTAACTGGTCTAATCCGCATACAACCCTTAGGTAGTTTGTGCGATTTTGATAAAATTTGGTACAACCATTACCATGGAAAGGAAAAAGTTGACTTTAGAGTTAGAAACACACTGCCATCACGTCACTTCACGTGAGCTCGGGGGGAGTTAGAAAAATGCAGTTCAAAGTTTTTCCATAATACCGATTGTAGGTAATTTTGTACAGGACAGCTACACCAATATCACGTCTCGTGAACTCATATGACGTCAGGGCAGTGTTTCTATTCTGAACGAACGAAATTACCTACAATATTATGGCAAAACGCCGCAAAACTTTGAACGACATCTTTCTGACTCCCCCCCACGTGACGTGACATGATGGTAGTGTGTTTCTAAATTTTATACCTAGTTTGATAAATTTAGTATTTTTCGTTAGCACGGTATATTCCATTCTATAAGTGGTTCATTTATTTTCGTCCAGGTTCAACTACTGGAGCACAAACTACTCACCGTCCAAACAGCGCAGGCGGTCCGCTGTGCGTCGTGTAAACCGCTCCTAAGCCGCCTCCACACTTTAGAGGTCCAGTGTGAGCGCCTCATGGAAGAGCGGTTGATGGGCGCTCTGGACGTGGCCAATGGGAACGGGCCCTTCCAAGATTATAGCGATCAGGTAACTACCCTCAAGAGCAAAAAATTTGGGAGATTTTTTTTTTTTTTTTTTTTTTCAACTTTTTTTCAAATAGGTATATCAACTAGTCTGTCCTTTTATCTGTAGTCTTTTTTATTTACGT
>NW_007378081.1:5000-9351 GCF_000475195.1 Diaphorina citri | reverse complement strand
TTTAACCTTCCGACCTCAACGTTTTCTAGGGCCAATAAAATGGCCTCTATTTAACCGTTATATGCCGACCAATATAACCTCTGGCCATAACGTTTTTCTAGGGCTAAAAAATGGCCGTTTGAGACTCGTTTTAAGCAGGCCGATATTTCTTCATACCGCCCTGCGCTGGCCTTAACGTTTTTAAACGGTTAAAAAATGGCCGCTAAATGATCGTTAAGCGCCGGCCGATTTCTCCTTCGGCCCTAACGGTTTTCTAGGCCTGAAAAAGTTAAAACTTGTATTTTTATTGTACTGTATCCCTAATCTCGTTTTCTCGTCTTAACCCATTCACATTATCATAGGTAGTATGAAATATTCTCTATTCTTCAGTATTTTCTCTTTTCCCCAAAAAAATGGTTTTGTGATTATCTCTTTTTGAAAGGTTTTATTCAAGGAATGAAGGATAGACGCTTTTAGGCTCATTTTTCAAGGGGCAAACTGCAGTAGCAAAAGAAATTACCTATGATGATATCTCAATACACGAGTTTCTTAAAAAGATCCCAATATTCTTTAATGAAAAATTGAAAATCCAAAATTTCAAAGCTGTTTTACTTCAAAAGGTTTGATAGAGGGAACTATTATAGCGGAGTTCTTATCCTCCTGAAATTGAAGGGAGAAGGAAGACAGGATAGGCGAATGCCAGCCGTTCCGAGAACGAGGACGTGGAAGAGAGAGAGAGAGAGATGTATTTTTCTAATGAAGTTTTTTTTATGTAAAATTTTATTGTACAGTGTAATATATTAATAAACAGTTACTTGTAATGTGTTGTTCGAATGTAAAGTAAATGAGTAAAAGGAATTGTCTGGGTCTTCATCTTTTTCTTCTAGGTGCTTTTATTTCCAGAACAAGAGAAAGCGAAAAAGTAAAAAAAGAAAAAAAAATTAAATGGAACAACTGGGCAAGAAAATTTCCGTCACAACCGGGACTCGAACCGAGGACCTTGGAGTGAATATAGTCGATGGTTCGACCAATGACCATCCAGTCATAAAAGTGGATGGGGGAGAGGGTTATCAGGGTATCACAGAAATACTTTACTTTACTGACATCTTAGGCGGTTATCAGAGAATGGGGCGGGGAAAAACCTGCTACAAGCGATTGACCAGATGGTAACCCATCTAGATACTAACCAGACGCAACATTGCTTAACTTCAGTGAAAATTTGGGAACTGATGAATTCGACGTGCCATCGCCGCGAAGCCGGCTAGGGCTGGTGCAAAGGGTATCCATATCTACTACATATATCCAACTTTTGATGTTACAATTTATATGAGCGCCGTACAACTATTTGAGTATGCAATGTGCCACATAAGATTCATTGGTGGAGATGTTTGTTTCCCTTTCAGTTCTTTCTAACTAGGTGCCTAATTAAGACATTATTGTAGGTAGGCCTTTGTCTTTGTAACACTCGATCAAAAGCGACAGTTTGCTTTGTAACGCTTTGTAAATATTGGATTAGTAATTGGTGTGCTTGGACGCATTATTCTGCTGGGAATCAAGTGTGAGTGTACCCCACTTCGGTGAAAGTGCGAGGAGAACTTTTGGACCGACATTTGGTGAGTAAACCATAACCATTAAAAAAAAAAAATCTAGTGTGAACATCACACGACTTTCCTTATCCTATTAGTATAGGTAAAAGAAAGAACCTTATCTGTCCAGGATAAAATCCACCCCGGACGGGAATCGAACCCGCGGTCTAGTGCTTACAAGGCAGACGCGCTACAAGGCAGACGGATGCAAATAAACAAATTACAATCACAACCAAGCTAACTAGTCTGGCCCGGATCTTGAGTGACCCCCATAGGCTATAGGGGCTTTCTGTTACATTCTGTATAAACAAAATAGGTAGGTACTGTACTACTGTGATTTTTGTCTGTATGACAATGCGTTGGTAGATAAGCAGTTTGTATTGTGTTGTGTTGTCTGAGCTATTGTATGTCTGAGACGAGGACTGGCTAAGTGGCTAATGTCCGCCACTCACGTTCAGACAGACCGCGGCATGTCAGACGGTCTGAAAGAAGGAACGGTCTGTCTGAACTGGATCCGTCAGATTGTCTGAGCTAGATCTGTCAGGCGGTCTGAGCGTGAGTGGCGGAAAAATCTCGAGACTCTTAGAGGGTCTCACAGACCTAGGTCTGAAGCTTTTCCCATCACACACGTTCGGTCTGTAGATAGACCGCAGTCTGTCTGAACTGGATCCGTCAGATTGTCTGAGCTAGATTTGTCAGAGCGTGAATGGCGGAAAAATCTAGAGACTCTTAGAGGGTCTCACAGACCTAGGCCTGAAGCTTTTCCCATCACACACGTTTGGTCTGTAGATAGACCGCAGTCTATCTGAACTGGTTATTATTATTATTATTATTATTATTATTATTATTATCAGAGAATGGGGCTGGGAAAAACCTGCTACAAGCGATTGACCAGATGGTCACCCATCTAGATACTAACCAGACGCAACATTGCTTAACTTCAGTGAAAATTTGGGAACTGATGAATTCGACGTGGATCCGTCAGATTGTCTGAGCTAGATTTGTCAGAGCGTGAATGGCGGAAAAATCTCGAGACTCTTAGAGGGTCTCACAGACCTAGGTGTGAAGCTTTTCCCATCACACACGTTCGGTCTGTAGATAGACCGCAGTCTGTCTGAACTGGATCCGTCAGATTGTCTGAGCTAGATTTGTCAGAGCGTGAATGGCGGAAAAATCTCGAGACTCTTAGAGGGTCTCACAGACCTAAGTCTGATGGGATAATGTTCGTCCTCGGAACTTTCTCCTATCCTGTCTTCCTTCTCTCTTCGATTTCGGGACAATAAGACCATAGCAGTTACAGTTCCCTCTGTCAAACGTCTTTAAAAAAAATTCTTTCACAGTACCGGCCGGCTTTCTCCTATCCTGTCTTCCTTCTCTCTTCGATTTCGGGACGATAAGACCAAAGCAGTTACAGTTCCCTCTGTCAAACCTATTAAAAAAAAAATCTTTCACAGTATGGTTTAGAACAAAATTTGCTATCCAAAGATGCAGATTCCTGTAAAAAGGCGTGAGGGACGTTAAGCCCTTTTTCAAGAGGACGCCTCCATTCCTTTTCAATTTTGCGACAGTGCAGTGGTTCTTGTTAGACAGTTAGAGAGAGAGAGAGAGAGAGAGAGAGAGAGAGAGAGAAGACAAAAAAATGAAGATCGGCAGTTAGTACATAATAGAAGTGGAGGGAGGAAGAGAGGAAGAGAAGGAGAGAGAGGGAGAGGGAGAAAGTGAGAGGGAGAGAGAGAGGGAGAGAGAGAGGGAGGAAGAGAGAGAGGGGAAGAGAAAGAGGGAGGGACAGAGAGAGAGAGAGAGAGAAGACAAAAAAAATTAAGATCGGCAGTTAGTACATAATAGAAGTGGAGGGAGGAAGAGAAGGAGAGAGAGAGGGAGAGAGGGAGGGAGAAAGAGAGAGTGAGAGAGAGAGGGAGAAAGAGAGGGAGAAAGAGAGAGTGAGAGGGAGAGAGGGAGAGAGAGGGGAAGAGAAAGAGGGAGGGAGAGAGAGAAAAAAAAGAGAGAGAGAGAGAGAGAGAGAGAGAGAGAGATATAGAATTTAATTAAAGTAACATGTTCCAAGTCGTTAGAGGGATTAAAAATTAAAAGCTAAAAAAGAGATAGAGAAATGGGTATTAAGTAGGGAGAGACAGAGAGGGAGGAGGAAGGTAAGAAATAGAGGGAAGATGATAACGAGAGAGAGAGAGAGAGAAATAAAAAGGAGGGGGGAGAGTAAAAGAGGGGGGGGGGAAGAAGGGAGGGAGAGAGAGAGAGGGGGGGGGGGCTAGATGTGATAGGTATTCCATGACAAGAGAAAGATAGAGACACTCATGTAAAGATTAGTTGGGAGAGAGAGGGAGGGAAATAGAGAGAGAGGGAGAAAGTGAGATAGAGAAAAAGACACTCATGTAATTAAGAAGGAGAGAGAAAGAGAGAGAGAGAAAATGGAGGGAAGGAGAGAGGAGGGAGGAAAAAAAGAAAGACAGAAGAAAATACAGAGACAGAGAGAGAAAAGAGACTCATGTGCGAAGATTAGTGTGAGAGAGAAGGAGAACGCGGAGAAAGCGAGAGATGGATAGTGAAAGAAATGGGAGGAGAATCCCCATCTGTGTGAGAATTAGATATAAAAGAGGGAGGGAGAAAGAGAAAGTGTACCATTATATTGAAAGCCACAGTTATAAGGTTGGAGACTATGGGAGGGGGGGAGATTGTGATTGAGGAGAAAAAAAGACAGAGGCATATGAGATAAGGCAAGCGAGAAAGAAACAGAAAAGGGATTGGGAAGGAGAGAGAGAGAGAGAGAA
>NW_007378080.1:158411-158886 GCF_000475195.1 Diaphorina citri | reverse complement strand
GCTGGAGATGTCTCCAACCGAGATAATAACGGGGTAGAAGTAGGGTTTTAGATAGGGGGAGTACACCTTGGATCTTTATCTGTGACCATTCTCCCTCCAGAGAGACTAATGTTCACTTGTGTTGTGATATGCTACCATCTGATTATGTCCCATTATATTGAGCTGCTTATCAGTTACATTTCTGGCCTATCTTTTGTGTATTCATCAGGTGTGAGGGGATAACATGGCCTTTTTTATAAGACCTTGTTTAGACTGCGGGAGTTAAGGGACTTTTCAGTCTCATTCTGGCAGGATAAACAAGGTATATTCTATTCTATTCTATTTTTTTTTTTTTTTTTTTTTTTTTGACCGCGTTTAAATTACTAGTTACCTTCTCAGTGATTGGTCCAACATTATGGTGCAAACGTCGGTCCAGGATTAGGGGAATTCTAGGGAAAAAAAACCCCAGTAGGTTGAAAAAAGTCCCTCTTCCAGG
>NW_007378080.1:126108-156827 GCF_000475195.1 Diaphorina citri | reverse complement strand
GAAAGAACGGAATCTTTTTGAACGAAGGAAAAGAGTTGCAAGTTTTTTCATTTTTTTTTTTTTTTAGAGAGAGAGAGAGAGAGCCGAAAGAGGTTGGATTGAGGGAACTGTAACTTCTAAGGTCTTATCGAGACACAGCTGTCGGATTTGCCACTCGGACAGGGTCATCTGGGGAGAAAGAACGGAATCTTGTTGAACGAAGGAAAAGAGTTGCAAGTTAATTCATTTTTTTTTTTTTTTAGAGAGAGAGAGAGGTACATATTATGTAGTAGGTACAGACTACAGAATGTACGTAATTTTGGGTAGGAAGTAGCAGTAACACATATACTTTTCCCTGAATTCCCTGTGTTTCCTGCATGCTTTTACTATGGAAATTTTTTCGTTTTAGCATAAAATTATTTATTTATTTCCACGCTAAGCAGCAAAGCTATGTGTGAGCGAAAAATAAGAAGGTATAAAATATGAACCCAAAATGGCCTGGCATTTGGTACGACTGGATTTCTTAGTTTTTTTTTTTATTTATTTTATTTCAATTTTAATCTAAATCTCATTATCATGTCCCAACATAAAAAAAAACTAAATAGTGAAAGCACATAGGAAATGTAGATAAATCAATTACTGAAGTGTAAATATTGTGAATATTCCAAGGGCGCGAATGAGCTTTCGCACGTGACCGTCCTCCGCCCTTTTTCTACCCCTCTCCTCTCTCTTTACCCTTCAATCCTTCTTTCTCTTTCATCGGCACTCAAGGTCCTGATTTATTGATGTCCTCTCAATCTATGTATCTAGGTACCTAACTTACAAATTGTCATACCAATATCAAACCGTCTGATGGACCAATGTTAGTGGAGACAGCTGAATAACGAAATTAGTAGAGATGTTGAAATTACCAAAAAATAGTGGAGATGACTGAATAGGTAGGTAACCAAAAATAGTGGAGATGTCTAAATTACCAAAAATAGTGGAGATGCCTAAATTACCAAAAAATAGTGGAGATATCTAAATTACCAAAAATAGTGGAGATGTCTAAATTACAAAAAACAGTGGAGATGCCTAAATTACCAAAAAATAGTGGAGATATCTAAATTACCAAAAATAGTGGAGATGTCTAAATTACAAAAAACAGTGGAGATGCCTAAATTACCAAAAAATAGTGGAGATATCTAAATTACCAAAAATAGTGGAGATGTCTAAATTACAAAAAACAGTGGAGATGCCTAAATTACCAAAAAATAGTGGAGATATCTAAATTACCAAAAATAGTGGAGATGTCTAAATTACAAAAAACAGTGGAGATGCCTAAATTACCAAAAAATAGTGGAGATATCTAAATTACCAAAAATAGTGGAGATGTCTAAATTACAAAAAACAGTGGAGATGCCTAAATTACCAAAAAATAGTGGAGATATCTAAATTACCAAAAATAGTGGAGATGTCTAAATTACAAAAAACAGTGGAGATGCCTAAATTACCAAAAAATAGTGGAGATATCTAAATTACCAAAAATAGTGGAGATGTCTAAATTACAAAAAACAGTGGAGATGCCTAAATTACCAAAAAATAGTGGAGATATCTAAATTACCAAAAATAGTGGAGATGTCTAAATTACAAAAAACAGTGGAGATGCCTAAATTACCAAAAAATAGTGGAGATATCTAAATTACCAAAAATAGTGGAGATGTCTAAATTACAAAAAACAGTGGAGATGCCTAAATTACCAAAAAATAGTGGAGATATCTAAATTACCAAAAATAGTGGAGATGTCTAAATTACAAAAAACAGTGGAGATGCCTAAATTACCAAAAAATAGTGGAGATATCTAAATTACCAAAAATAGTGGAGATGTCTAAATTACAAAAAACAGTGGAGATGCCTAAATTACCAAAAAATAGTGGAGATATCTAAATTACCAAAAATAGTGGAGATGTCTAAATTACAAAAAACAGTGGAGATGCCTAAATTACCAAAAAATAGTGGAGATATCTAAATTACCAAAAATAGTGGAGATGTCTAAATTACAAAAAACAGTGGAGATGCCTAAATTACCAAAAAATAGTGGAGATATCTAAATTACCAAAAATAGTGGAGATGTCTAAATTACAAAAAACAGTGGAGATGCCTAAATTACCAAAAAATAGTGGAGATATCTAAATTACCAAAAATAGTGGAGATGTCTAAATTACAAAAAACAGTGGAGATGCCTAAATTACCAAAAAATAGTGGAGATATCTAAATTGGAGAGGAGTCACCTTCCCTTTTCACTATCAAGTACCTGGATGTCTTGATCAAACTTTCAGCTTTTCTTTGCAGAGGATCCTCCTCCTTTTTACTTCAAATTCTAATATATTCCAAATAGATTACCAAACTTTGCTAAATCGAATTTAATTAGATATCTAACTACTATACTTAAAATGTAGGTTGCCTAGGTAGGTAGGTACCCATTACATTTGTTTCCTGAAGGTATGTTCCCTGGTTTATCATTGAACTCGATTTCCCCATAAGTACAGCTGTTGTAAGGGTAGATATCTACTTATAACTGATATTTCTTCAGAGCTATAGGGCACTAACTTCTGCTCAGGTAACAGGCTGTTAGGGGATAAAAAGAAGATTGGTGACACCCACCATAAGTATAGATTTCCATAGCTCATCGATCAGTATAGGAATTCTTCAACGGTCCTGTGTCCTGACTCAGAAGGTGTCATACAATATCCTTTAGGTTCTTATTAGACGATTAAATAAATTTATGGGCTCAATAGTCCTAAGTCCTAGACTCCACAGACAGGACTTTCATACCTACCTAAGAAAAGATCTCTTCTTCAATGTAGGCGAAAAATTATACTCTATGCCATTTGGTTCCCAAGATCTGCGCAAAGTTATCCGAATCGCTTTTACAACTACATATAAACGGTTTCTTTATATTTCAGAAAAATAGAACTCCAACATCCAAAATAACGAGAGAATAAATACGCAAGTACTTTTGACATATGTAAATGGTGAATTTTGAGCTTTACCTACTTTTGTGTGTAGGTAGGTAAAGAAATACCAACTAGCATAATGTCAATTTTAAGCTAACAACGAATATGAAACAATGTTATAATGTACACAAAAAACATGTACAAATCTTTACAAGTTACTTTTTGTGCTAATTAAACTGACCTAATGAAGCAGAATAACACAGGCGCATACGTAACCATAATCTCAAACGATATGTCAAAATGCTGAAGCACTTGTTGCCTGCTGATCCAACGCTTGCAATGCTGACTTCATTGTGCACACTTAACACGGATCTCCTCTAGTGTTACCTTGATACAGGGTGTATCAAATAAGTGTTACCTGGCAGTGGCTTTGTTTCTAAGTCAGTAATGCTTCAGGAATCCCGACTCGGCTATGAATTTCCTTATCTTATCAAGAATATGAAGGTAAGAGTGAAGGTAAGCTCTCATCCTGGTTATTTTCTTAGTTAATTAATAAGTTGTAAAATTTTATTAATTATCTAGGTATTTTTAACATTTCTTTTGCAGGTATCTAATGTTGGGTTGGGAAAAATACCTTCTTGTAAATTTTTATTAGTTGCATCAGGAAATATTAAGAGCCTTATCGGTAAAACATAAGTTTAAATTAGGTAATTTGAATACATATTAGGTAGGTACATAATTATGATATAGCCTCAATTTACCACAAGCCATTGGGATACTCTTTTCAATATTTTTTTTCGTGATTAGCATATTAATAATATCAGATATCTGCTTTTGGTAATCCAGACATCTCCACTATTTTTGTAACTAAGACATCTCCACTACCTACAGGTTTGGTAAATGCTTTTGGTAATTCAGGCATCTCCACTATTTTCCAGCTACTAGTTTTGGGAGAACCAGAGAACATATTGTATGCTCTACCAACAAAAATACATACAGAGTTACCTATTCATAGATTCAAAATATCACCTATGCCTACTATTCCTACAGGTGAAATAAATAGTAATGATAGTTATGTTGGTAACTTAATTAATAGAACAAACAGATCTGCAACAAAGTAAATAGGTAGATCGTGTGATTGGACTGTTTATAGGATTTCGGTTTTCGCTATTAAAAATTCAGGTGCATTTATTCTTAATTATTTAAGTATGTAATCCCATATTTTGTTTGTTATGTATGTAGTATGCAGTATTAGGTAGTTTACGGTAGTATTATGTAGTAAGGTAGTAGTTTTTATTCTGTGGAAATTTTGAATGGTACACTACAGATCTATCTAATCTTCATAATCACTATTACTGTCAAAAAGATTTCTGCCAAGCTTTCCCTTTAGTCAAAAATTTTCACAATCATGTGAAGCTTGATGTACTTGTAGCTTTTAACGATCAAGTTAAGCACAGCCTTACACCATTGAAATCCTTGACCAGCATGCTTGATCGTCAGTAGGACTCTGTAATGGATTTAAGATAGATAAGTATAGATAGGTAGGTTATAGACATATGTGGTTATCTATCTATCTATCTCTAATTTCTCTATACATATGGAGACACGTGGAACATGCCAGGGCACATCTATGGGTCTTAATTACATGAATATTAATTACGCGTGCTATATGTGGCATACCTGTTAAACCTAGATGAATATTTGTAACAACGAATACACAATAGTAAGCCATATGCGACGAAATATGTGTAAAATTTAAAATTTATAAATAGAATAATATATTCCAGTCAGCACTTGGTTTTCATTTGTGGAAATTTTGAATAACGAATAACAAAATTCTCTCTTATACCTATCATAACTAATCATAATGGTAAATTGATAATAATGCAGATTATTACTTTTATAAGAATCACTTTAACATTAATTTGTAACAGGATTTTATATATTTTTTATATATTTATATTTGTATCAGAGATTCAGAGCTGAGGCTCTGGTGCAAAAATTTGTACAGAGCTAGGTCTAGGTAGGTACTTCTAAGGATTTGCATCTTAGTACCAATTGGGTAGGTGCCTTATGAAATAGGTAACTATCAAAAGACAATATTGGTGAAATAGTAATAAATAATTATATACAATGTACATAGCAATTGATCGATTCTGTCTGGCGCCTATCCCTGCAGCTTTTACACCAAACAATTGTCTACCAAGTACCAACGTCTGTATCACGTGCTCTCAATTGTCTTCAACACAAACATCTCAACATCTGCCCCATAAATTCTATTCAAAAGACGTTTAAAAACGTCTTAAGAAAACACTCCACTTCATTTTCACCAAAAAACGGGCACGAGACTTTTCGACCCCGAAAATAATGAAGTCAGAAGTGCCCATGTAATCTACCTACTTCACGCCTTCCGATGAAACAAATTTTGAATTCAGTTCTTTTATTAGTTTGGATGGAGCCTTTGTGTTTGCTCACACTGTAAGACCACATGAGGGGTTTTTATTGTGCGATTTCGAAAAAGATACACACGCAAACACGGAATTTCAATGACTTTTGTTGTTCACATCTAAAATCACACAAATTTCGTTGTAATAGTTTTTCTATGAAATATTAATAGCTTTTGAATCCCCCTCTCTGATAAAACATCGGTAGTGTCACAATCTGTTTTTGTGAATTTCATTCAGGAGGGTTGACATGGAATCACTTGAGAAAATTTATGTTTCTTCCTCTGAGAGCAGCAGTAGTTTTTAGCACCTTTCATTTACTTTGTCGATGGATACCTATTATTAAAATGAGACCTTTTGTGACCTACCTTCTACCTACAAACTTACTACTCGTCCTTCTGCTTCTTGAGGTGCCTATCCGGTTCGGTTGTTGGCTATCATGATTTGCATCTTAGTACCAATTGGGTAGGTGCCTTATGAAATAGGTAACTATCAAAAGACAATATTGGTGAAATAGTAATAAATAATTATATACAATGTACATAGCAATTGATCGATTCTGTCTGGCGCCTATCCCTGCAGCTTTTACACCAAACAATTGTCTACCAAGTACCAACGTCTGTATCACGTGCTCTCAATTGTCTTCAACACAAACATCTCAACATCTGCCCCATAAATTCTATTCAAAAGACGTTTAAAAACGTCTTAAGAAAACACTCCACTTCATTGTCACCAAAAAACGGGCACGAGACTTTTCGACCCCGAAAATAATGAAGTCAGAAGTGCCCATGTAATCTACACTCCACTTCATTTTCACCAAAAAACGGGCACGAGACTTTTCGACCCCGAAAATAATGAAGTCAGAAGTGCCCATGTAATCTACCTACTTCACGCCTTCCGATGAAACAAATTTTGAATTCAGTTCTTTTATTAGTTTGGATGGAGCCTTTGTGTTTGCTCACACTGTAAGACCACATGAGGGGTTTTTATTGTGCGATTTCGAACAGTTCTTTTATTAGTTTGGATGGAGCCTTTGTGTTTGCTCACACTGTAAGACCACATGAGGGGTTTTTATTGTGCGATTTCGAAAAAGATACACACGCAAACACGGAATTTCAATGACTTTTGTTGTTCACATCTAAAATCACACAAATTTCGTTGTAATAGTTTTTCTATGAAATATTAATAGCTTTTGAATCCCCCTCTCTGATAAAACATCGGTAGTGTCACAATCTGTTTTTGTGAATTTCATTCAGGAGGGTTGACATGGAATCACTTGAGAAAATTTATGTTTCTTCCTCTGAGAGCAGCAGTAGTTTTTAGCACCTTTCATTTACTTTGTCGATGGATACCTATTATTAAAATGAGACCTTTTGTGACCTACCTTCTACCTACAAACTTACTACTCGTCCTTCTGCTTCTTGAGGTGCCTATCCGGTTCGGTTGTTGGCTATCATGTTAGCTATTATGACTTTATTGGTGGCTGCCCGGCATAGTTGGGTTGTTGTTTGGTTAAACCATGTTCTTGGGGTTTTCAGACTTGTCCTACCTCGACAGCTCGACACTATTCCTTCATCTAAATAAAGCATTATACACTGTATTTTCTGTTTTACGTTAGTTCTTTTCAAAACGTCTAATAAGCGTGGCTCCCCTGTCCACATGGTCTGGCCAGGGTCATTGTTCGTTCCCCAGTACCAAAATTATCTCCGGACCTCATCACCTCATTAGCATGATAGACAATATGACCCTCCGGTCTCCATTTCCTACTTCATATAAGCCGAAATACGCAGGGCCCTATTCATCCAAACTCTTAAAACGTACCTTCTCTGCGCTCTGCGGTGTTCAAGTTGCAGAGTATTGGAACAGGAGTTACAGGAGTACCTATACCTGACATGGTCATTGGTCGGAAAGTAATTGGTCAAAGCGGACAGGGAAAGTAAAGTAACTGCTTTTTTCAAATCAAATCCTTGTCCCAATTCCTATACAAGACTATCCAAGTCTCCATCGCTCTGTAGCCTTTTACTTTGCACTCTGAAGTTTTCGCAGCTTTCTAATTTGACCTCTAAAAAGACCTTTATCCAGTTGCATAGTAAAGTGAAAGATTATTAAGAATAAAGACGAGGATTTACGGCGAACGGAATATAGTGCAGAATGGAGACCGATGCAAAGTATTAAGAGTATGAAGGTACTATTGAGAGTACATATTATTATATTATTGAGAGTACACTAAAGTGAAAGATTATTAAGAATAAAGACGAGGATTTACGGCGAACGGAATATAGTGCAGAATGGAGACCGATGCAAAGTATTAAGAGCATGAAGGTACTATTGAGAGTACATATTATTATTAGTACATAGTAATAAAGTCCAGGAATCACTTTGAAAACTGCAGAGTACAGAGTTGCAAAGCACTTTGTAGACAAGATGGAATAGGGATATAGGGCCCTTTTCAGAATACTGGAAACATTGCACAACTGTGACAACAGTCAATCTCCGCCCCGAGCACACCTGTGTGTAAATTAGATGAAATAAATCATAAGCCTGCCTCACTCGCTAATGATAAGTCAACATCCAATCACTGATGACAATGATTTCGCCTTGACACCCTCCCTATAGGAATCACAGGCGAAATATGCCAATACCTACTTTATATACAGTTGTAGGATTCCTCGTAATTGTAGGGCAATAGTCTCAAGTCTAAACTGTAGAACACTAAGAAGCATAGGATCTTTGGTTAATTTTCAATACCTATCTACGTTTGAGTAAGCAGAGTAGGTAAGTCTCTGGATAAAGTCATTACAAAAGAGTAAAAATTGCTAGGCCGCGAGTTCGATTCCCGCACGGGAGCGGTTCTTATCCTGAACGGATAATGTTCGTTCTCGGAACGGCTGACTTTCTCCTATCCTGCCTTCTTCTCTCTTCGCTTTCGGGACGATAAAACCTAAGCAGTTACAGTAAGTTCTCTCTTACTATTTAAAGAGTAGGAATACATTGAGTATCAAAATCATTCGCTAATTTTCAGACTCGGTTGCATTGTCACCCACCGCCCCCGGTGGCTACAGTTCACATTGAACACTGTGTGAAAACTCTAATCAAAGGTTTCAATGGACTTTCCAAAAATAACACTCCGCGCGGCTTACAATAGAGTCAAACTTCTCGCTGGAGGATACAAGGACCTCCTGGGGATCACGCTCCCACGTGCAACAACTAATCTGTTAACAGGATTGAAATCAAACTTGATTGAACATCAAAGAGCGTCAGTCAAAAGGAACACGGAGTGTTGTGTCAGAAATTCCCACGAATGTGACGTCACAATTTTGATTTTTGAATGACAAGAGGTAACTTTGTTGGAGAATTTGAATTAGGGTGTACATTAAGACGGAAGTAGCCAAACCAGATGAGATTCAGAAGATGCTGGACAGTTTCGGCCCTTTAGATCAAAGATTATTAATATTAAAATAAGTGTCCTTTATCTGTTTGAACTTTACCTCATATACATAGGTAATCATAAATCGGAGAATTGGAATTGGTGCACATCAGACGGCTTTGGATCAAAGATTATTAATATTAAAATAAGTGTCCTTTATCTGTTTGAACTTTACCTCATATACATAGGTAATCATAAATCGGAGAATTGCAATTGGTGCACATCAGACGGCTATTATGATGACGGCACTTGGCAATCAAGAATGGAAATAATGGAATTGTGTACTATAAACTATATCGGATCTAAATACAGAAGAAACAAGATGACGCTATTCATCACATGGTATACATAATGGAATTGTGTACTATAAACTATATCGGATCTAAATACAGAAGAAACAAGATGACGCTATTCATCACATGGTATACGTTGGAGGTTGGAGGGCTATTTGCATTTTATTGAAGAAAATAAATTACCCGTGAAGAATTGGGTTGTGGATATGAAAAGAGCGCCGGAATTTAATGAGGCATACGTCACCGACCTACTCAAAGATGCAGGCATCACCTGAGACTTGGACTCCGGTGCAAACCATTAGATCGGCTTTCATGAAGTGTTGCTTCATTTTCTAATTTGGAAGTTTATTAAATCGGATACGGGGTGTATAATCGGTCCCGGCGGAGCAAAGTTTCCTCCATGTTACGCTACTTCTCTGATGGCACCTCAGAATATATTAGAGATACCTAATTGAATTTACAGTTTAAAATTGATTTCTTATAATTAGAAAGTGAGTAAGTAATTAGTTAGTAAGTAGGTATTAGAAATAACCGAACCTTGCGTTCTCCTTTTGTAGGCAGACAGATACTTGGAGTCCTACAGGAATCAAATTCACAAATTTGATCATGAGCTTCAACTCTCATTGAGTGCTAGCCAAACTTTGCGATCTTCATTTTTCAAAACTACCAAAAGAACCAAGAACCACCCTATACATATTATAGAATGTGGTGTAATGTACAACCAGAGCACCAAACAACAATGTTTTTGTGACCTACCAGCGTTTTTAAAACATTCCAATAGGCTTTTCAACAATGCACACCTCAGCTCTCCAGGTCCAATGATAGTATATACATTATGCCGGCATTACTCATCAAAACTTTTCATTCCAAGCACTAAAGTTAAAAGTGTGTATATTCGTTTCAGTGATATATGATAAACTCATGATTGGGACCATGACACCTCATCGGACACTCCGCACTCCGTACAAATCAATCTTCGTCACTATCACTTGAAATTTTGAAACTTATACATTCCTTGGGTGTTTGGGTACCTATACATACCCAAAACTCGTCTTGGACATCCTAAAAGTACCTGTATGCAGGTAGAGGTAGGTAGGAAACTAGGAAATACGATTTGGAAAATATCTGTTCAATTTGATCCAGGGAAGAATCGATTACTAGGAAAAAATTCATTTTTGTACCTATAATGTTAATTCTTACAGTAAATCATCAGAAAAATCACTCCAGAAGATCACCTAGTGAAATCCCTTGATTTGTAGATACGTCCTTTTCAACTTTTGGCGATTTGAGTAGCCATTGAAGATCTTTGAAATTCTCACTGTTTTGTGGTTTCCAGAGATACACAATGAGCACCCTACTTAACCGATAACTGTGTCTTTCACTGCATGCACCGAACCTACTTGTTAGGGTTCTACAGAAATTCATCAGGTTGGTGCCGTTTATCAGACAAATTCATCAGCAAAGTTGTTGCATGGCTTTATGGAAGGCATCAAGCATCAAGGCATATAGAGATGTCCAACTCCTTCATTGATAGCAGTATGGACTGTGGGTGTGGTGGTGTGGACTTGTGGAGTGTGGTGCGAATTTCTGTCCAAATGACTAGCCATCTATTGTATCAATATTTGAACCACTATTCTCAGAAAAAGTCCAGTTCCAATTTACTATTTTCATAGGAGAACAATTCTATTTCCAGTTTAATTCCAATTTTAAATTCATTCTCAAAATTTAGAGCTTTGACATAGGACTTCTCAGGAGTCATGAAACTTGTAAATCTTCTGATGGGAATACTCCTCGTCTTATGTATACTACAAAATGTACAGAGTTTCTCTCTGTTCGATATCGAAATTCCATCATTCTTCGGAAAAGCTCACCATCCTCTGAACAAAGTACATCAAAGGCCTCGGGTCAATAGACATCATATTAGACATTCGAGAGATGCTGAAGAAGAACCTCAAGTGAAGAAGGATATTTTAACGGAGGGTGTGTATAATCTCAGTGATATATTTTCTCCCAACGATATTCTATTATACCACTCGTATAGTGGATATAATGATAACATGATGGACAATATCACAATTCAATATATTTCGATAAATCGTGGCGGTGTGCAGGAGGACTTTTTCTATTATTTAAGACTTGATGGTACAGTTACTGTGAAAAAAAGTATACAAGAAGGTACCAAAAATAATAATAAAATCCTTTAAATAAATCCAGAACATTCACAAAGCCTGGCAATGGTTCTGCAAAAGGAATTCGCAGAAATTTTAACTGACCTGATACCTATGTATATTATTATTTATTATTACAAATTAATGTAATATTGGTAGGTAAGAATAAATAAAATCCTCGATGAATGAATCTTAAAATTTTAAAATAAAGAATTAAAAGGATTTACCAGCATCAGTAATGTAATGAATAACCCTTGACTCTCTTAACTCTGACATAAAAGCTCATAAGTCACAATAAGTACTTTTCGACGCTGCAACATTATTTATGGCATTTGGAGCTCTGATGGTATATGACTCGACCATTATGTCATTATTATAGTTATACATTATATTTTTTTTCCAAGTCTGGCATCTTTTAGTTTGGTACTCAAACCTGTCATGGGATATGTTTTACGAGGAGCACAAGAAATTCATTCAAGTTGCAAGTTGACCTGTTTGAAAGTTAAATGAAACTCTTCTATTCGATTCTTGATTCATGCAAACATTCAATGCACTGGGTACCTTCTGTATAATTGCAAACAGGACGAACATTAGCCTTATCTGGGATAAGCTGAGAAAATGTCAGTAAAAACCCAACGTTTTTTTTTTATTTTTATTTTTACAAGTTGACCTGTTTGAAAGTTAAATGAAACTCTTCTATTCGATTCTTGATTCATGCAAACATTCAATGCACTGGGTACCTTCTGTATGATTGCAAGATTGCAAACAGGACGAACGTTAGCCTTATCTGGGATAAGCTGAGGAAATGTCAGTAAAAACCCAACGTTTTTTTTTTTATACATACCTATAATATAACTATGTGAGACCGCACTTTTCCAAAGGTAGGAGCTGACAGGTTTTTGGGGTCAGTTCTAGGGAATAAATCAAATAAGGGGAACTTGGGGCAGTTTTATGTACAACAATCGCAAAGTCTGAGGGAAAAAATCGATTTTAAAGTCCAACCCAAAAGAGAACTCCTAAAACAATCTCATGTTAGGGTCCTCAGGAGTTCCGATGATCTATGGATTCTTTGGTCTGGATACAGCATAGAAGTAGGTACCATATAAATATCTCATACCTATCAGATAAAGCGTTAGATTAAATAATAATAAAAGACCACGAAGCAGTAGAAAAGAGCGAAATAAAGAAGAAGGTATGACGGAGATATGGGAGATTAAGTTCAAGTCATTTATTTTAATAATAAATTTCCCTCTATAAATCAATAGAACAGATTCGAATACAGCAGTTGGTTCTCTTAATTCAGCATAAGTTCCATGACATTTGATTTTCAATATGTAGACTACCAGAACCAGAAGCTCTGTGACTACTGACTGGAATTCTCTCTACAGGAGGTAGTTAGCTTGTGATATCCGTTCCTTTGGTTTCAGTTCTGACCTCAGTGTCTTTGAATATGTTTCATTCATGTGCGGTGGATATCATACCAAAACCTTTTGATAATCGTCCGGGTTCCGAACTTCGGAATAAATATCACCTAAGTAAAGGTAACTTTAGACACAACTTCCAAAAATCTCTCTCTGTCTCTCTAAACTTTTGAAAGAGGTCCTCAATTTTCTGAGAAGGTATACTTAGGTGCTTCGTACATATTTTTACTCTTTTCACTGAAACGGTTTACTTGTTCCTGTGGGAAGGCAGGAAGGAGAACATTACAGACTTCCCTCCATTGTACATAATGTGACATGATCACAAGTATATCTCCTCGTGACGAAACAAAAGAACACTCTAGGCTGTGAACGATTGTCATTTGTTTGTCGCATAACTACCATTACCACATTAACAATAATAACAAGAAATTAACCGAGCGAATCGTCGCCATGTTGTTTTTTTTTCTACCACAGAGGTGTAAATTAAAAAGTCAAATATCATCCCTTTATACAAAATGAATTTAAAGATGTATCCAAAGTTCCAAACATAGTCAACTGGCCGTCGTTCGACGAGGTGAATCTATGTTGTCCAGGCAGTGTGGACGGTGTAGTCGACATCCATCGATGACCGGTCGACTATGTGTGGAGTTGTAGACAAACCTTGAAAATGAATTTTATGCCTCCCCCTGACAGACAAAGAAGGTCCAAGAAGAGCCCAAAAATCAGTGAATTTTCTTTTCTTCTCCCAACTTGATCTTCTTCCCCCCCCCCGGTGTAAAGCAACTTTGGATTTTACTGTTGCTGTTTTGTCGCACAGTAAATTTGAAACCAAAAAGAAGTCCAAAAGTGCAGTTAGAAAGACACAAATAGTTGCAGTCCAATAAATGTGCAATAAAAGTGGAGGCGAAATTGGGTTAGTTATCTGAAGGGGTCAAATGTAGAATAGAATAGAATAGAATATACCTTAGATGTAAAAGAAATGTAAAAGAAATGACTTATACTCTAGAACAGGGGTTCTCAACCTTTTAGTAAACACGTACCACTTGAAATTTTCAGAGATTTTGACGTACCACCTTATATTTATATATGGCTAGCAAGGTGGAGGTTGCAAGATCGAGACCCACTTACGACATTTTTTTAATGATGTTTCTTGATTCGTTCAATAATAAAATCACGATTTTTTTTAGTTTCTTATCAATTATTTTGATTAATTATAGTCTTAAAACCCCACCATTCAACATTTTTTATTGTTATTATTAATATATGACTGCGTAGTGCGTACCACCTAAAATGTATCCGCGTACCACCAGTGGTACGCGTACCACCGGTTGAGAACCTCTGAGTTAGATCATCACTTTGACTTTAAATTAACATACAGATAGCTCAAATTCATTGAATTGAGGCTTAGACCTCATTTCATTCGGTCATATGAGTCAATAAATGAGTTGATCTCAGAAAACCTTACATTTGAAAACATCGATGATCAAGATTTTTTTTCATGGTCTTACTTATAATATCGTCAGCCGCTAATCCGTGTAATCTTCCTCAACACACAACTCCCCCTCAGTATATCAAGAGGAAACACAAGTAAAGATTAGCAAGGGATCGCACAGGATTCTACAATAGTTTATAGTTTTTGAAAACCAGAGTATGTACGAGTAGGTACCTATTCCGAGCATTAAAGTTTTGGAAAGCTTGAAGAATCTTTGGATAAGTAGGTACCTAGGTACATATTTGATGATTCAGTCATTTCCATAATTTTTGGTAATACAGACATCTCCACTATTTCTGGTACCTACATAATAGGAAATTGCTGGTGTCTAAACTATCTCCAGTGATTTAGGCATCTCCACTATTTGTTAGTAATTTAGACATCTTCACTATTTTTAGTAAATTAGGCATCTCCACTAATGATGCAAGTTGTATCAAAGAAGTAAGAAGATAAGTAAGTTTTATTTGCATAGCACCTGTGTCAGGTTTAAAAAACACCCCAATAAATCCAATTGATCCTAATCAGGAGCAACTAATTCCCCGCATCTCACACATACAACACCTGTTTTCCTGAGAATTTTCCCAGCACAGATTTTCCACGCTAAACTTTTTTCCTCCAACAAACCTGCCCACCGCCACCTTATAAAGAACGATTATTTTCCACATTTGAACTTGAGCGTAAAAAGTGAAAAGTTTGACAAATATGCTGATGCTGACGAGATGATGGGAAAGTTCCCATGTTTTTCCTGCCCTGGCGCTTTTCCTTTGTGACGGATGAGTTGAACATGCTACGAGATACATATATTATGTATACTAGGCCTTGTAACTTGTACACTGGATGGGGGATAAAATGGAAGGGGACGAATGAATCCACCTGATTTGATTTGATCAAACGATTCCGATTTCTTGCACGTGTATTTGGACACGGGTATTGTGTTTTTGTGTGCTTTTGTTGCTTATGTACCTATGTATGTATGTATGTGTTCTAAATTTACTAAGCTGATGTTCTTTGAGTCAGCTAATAGTTTATAGATGGATTAGATGGGAGAAATTTGGACTTATTGGCCATTCGGCGACATCTTCACTATTTTTTGGTAATTTAGACATCTCCACTATTTTTGGTTACCTACCTATTCAGTCATCGCCACTATTTTTTGGTAATTTCGACATCTCTAGATACTAATTTTCGTTATTCATCTGTCTCCACTAACATTGGTCCATCAGACGGTTTGATATTGGTATGACAATTTGTAAGTTAGGTAGATACCTGGATACATAGATTGAGAGGACATCAATAAATCAGGACATTGAGTGCCGATGAAAGAGAAAGAAGGATAAAAATCACAAATTACATCGAGGGAGAAAATTACATGTGAAATGAGCACAACAAAGCTTATACAGTAGCATTTGTAAAATTCGAAAATTATTGAGAAAATCAGACGCGAATATCCTGTAGCACTTTAGTGGGGAGTTAGAGGAGGGGCCCCTCGCGTCAGAATCCAAAGGTCACCTAGAACAATCAAATTTACTGAGGCTCATAGCAAGCCTAGTTATAGCTTGGAAGGTTGCGCGCCTGTCTTGTAAACGTCTTGAAAATAGTTGACAAACTTGTAGATATGATATTTTTTTATTTGTTGTTTTTTTTGTGAGAAGAATGAGAAATTGTCTCATTACTTTCTGCCAGTTTTCCCACATCCGCCTCTGTATTACGAACATCACGGGTATCGAAAATATTCAGATACAAATGCAAAGGCAGCATAATCAATTGAAAATTGGATTGGAAAATGAAAAGCATTGAATAATCAGATCTGCTGGAAAAAATGGAACATAAAAAAAGAAGAGAAATACGTACAAAGCTGAGAGATAATTCACAGAAATACAGAATAGATCAGAGGGATTTTTTTCGATAATGATAACTACACAATTATTTTCCACATTTGAACTTGAGCGTAAAAAGTGAAAAGTTTGACAAATATGCTGATGCTGACGAGATGATGGGAAAGTTCCCATGCTTTTCCTGTCCTGGCGCTTTTCCTTTGTGACGAATGAGTTGAACATGCTACGAGATACATAATTATGTATATACTAGGCCTTGTAACTTGTACACTGAATGGGGGATAAAATGGAAGGGGACGAATGAATCCACCTGATTTGATTTGATCAAACGATTCCGATTTCCTGCACGTGTATTTGGACACGGGTATTGTGTTCTTGTGTGCTTTTGTTGCTTATGTACCTATGTATCTATGTATTTGTTCTAAATTTACTAAGCTGATGTTCTTTGAGTCAGCTAGTTTATAGATGGATTAGATGGGAGAAATTTGGACTTTTTGGCCATTCGGCGACATCTACAATTTTGGGGTAGTTGTGAGCCAATACCACTATTTTTTGGTAATTTAGGCGTGCATACGGAGTTGTTTCAAAATCCCTAGGGTCAGTAATCAACACAAATTGACATGAAAAACGAAAGAGGAGAAAGGGGAGGAAAAAAAAGTGTACACAAAAGTTTTTCCAACCTAAAAAAGAAGAGCTTAGGGGTTGTTTCAATTGTACGCCCAGGTCTCTGTAATGTAATTACCCCTCATCTTTCAAGTTCACCCCCACAATAAATACACAAGTAGCATTTCAGTAATTTACTTGCATTTGTTACGAGATGCAGGCATCTGAGGGAGTTTCTACTTCTTGTTTTCTACTTATTCGGTGTCTGCGGCGTCTCCACTAAAATGACATGAAATCACTGAGTAAGATCAAAGGTCGAGATATGTACGTATAGAGTAGATAGTAGATCGCTAGATATTCAAAAGTTAGGTACCTATACCAAGCGAACTAAACCAAACTCTAGCTCTGTTTGCACAATAGCCCTAGAGACCAAAAACGTCTACGTGGGGTAACACCATTTTACCATTTGGTGATTTGGCCTTTACGAACACAAAGTGTTCTACTTGTAAAACGATCTGTAACTCTCTATTCATTCAAAACAAATCTACATTCAAAGCTCAAAGCGCGAGCTCAGACTGAAGGTTTACAATGTCCGAGGTAGAACAGTTTATTATGCTCTTAATATTGAAAACATTGAAGTTTTATTGCAGTCGTATTGCAGCCCCGTTAGCTATGCTTTGAAACGATGGTTTTTACTGCTTGCTGGTAGTCTAATGTCAACATTTATGATATATGAAACTGAGCTCTTCTGCCACACAAAACATCCGTGCTTCAGAACTAGTCGGACGGCCAGATGCAAAAATCAGGCACAATAGACGGAGCTACCAATAGGTGCAATGTAGGTCTCTGAATCTTTTAAGCCCCGCGTTGTTCTGTGGTTGGCTTTTATGTTGGCTCTTAGTCAAAAAGGCCAACAAATGTGCATTTCCCGTTAATTAAATAAACAAACAAGTCGGGCCCAGGTAAATTTAACAGTTCAATTTACCATGGAACTCAGAAGTAGGTATTGCACATCAGCTGACAAATCGTGCCATCCACGATTCGTCCACTAATTTGCATAGCGAAAATATCGGTGCGGTGGCTGTAGGTATTCAGGTGACTTGGCTACTAAAATTCGATATTAGTAGTATTAGCATTTTTTTCGAGTTTACAAAAACAGCACCTTGGCGCTCGTACTAACGAGCATCACTGGAACTTTTTCTTCTTCTTGCACAGAAAAACAAATAAAGCTCGCCCGGGGCGCGGATTGGAACGAATATTTTTTTCCAGTTTAATTGACGGGTTCCTCATAAGTAGCTCATCGGTGTCTCTGATCTAGTGGAGAGACTGAAAATTCATCCACTAACGCCAGCGACTCTCAACCTTTTTTCACCCTGGTCACAGATAAAGATCCAAGGTGTACTCCCCCTATCTAAAACCCTACTTCTACCCCGTTATTATCTCGGTTGGAGACATCTCCAGCCACGTGTCTACTCGGAGGCTTTTTGACTGTGTATGTGCATGTGTGGTCAATTAACGTGGGTATCTGATTAAATATTGTGTTATCACCGAATTGTAACTTTGTTTCCTTCTGAATGATCTTGAATAGGAGTATGAGAAATGTCCTGAACGCTAGGTCACGGGTTCGATTCCCACCCGGGGCGGATTTTATCCTAAACAGATAAGGTTTGTTTTCGGAACTTCTGACTTTCTCCTATCCTGTCCTTCTCTCTTCGCTTTTGGGACGATAAGACCTCAGCAGTTAAAGTTCCCTATATTGAACCTCTTTCAGGCCAAACCGTACATTTCTCGAGGTCCGGCCCGCGGACACTTTTGATCATCATTAATTTTATTATTGAATCTGTCTGCAAAATTTTAGCGACCTGTGGTTAATTTGCTCCTGGCATTTATGGTCCCTTTTTTGCCCCGGACATTTGGGAGGGTCATCATTTTACATCGGTGCGGTGTGTTTTAGGCGTCTCCACAAAATTATTTACAAGATAGAAGGTTAGGTACTATACTTTCCATCTCAGTAGTTTTTTTTTTTTTTTAATTTCTAACCCAAAACAATATGTGTCCACATACCTAGTCACGCATCAAGTCGTCTATATCCTATGGCTCTAGATTACTCTAGATTCTAATTTCAAGTTTCAATACCATTGTACTTTCTTTGTTTCTTTCTAGATTTTTGGAAGGGAAGGTTACAAACTTGAACTTTATTACAGTACTGAACCGAAAAACAATCAAAGCTCTGAGTGATGGGTAGGTAAATTACATTATTAACAACTAGACAGCGACGTACATGATCATGAAAAATCAATTTACAAAATAACACATTGTTAACGAGACACAGCGTGTTTTGTAAACAACATTTCTGTGATGACAAACAGTAATTTCAAGTTTCAATACCATTGTACTTTCTTTGTTTCTTTCTAGATTTTTGGAAGGGAAGGTTACAAACTTGAACTTTATTACAGTATTAAACCGAAAAACAATCAAAGCTCTGAGTGATGGATAGGTAAATTTCATTATTAACAACTAGACAACAACGTATATGATCATGAAAAATCAATTTACAAAATAACACATTGTTAACGAGACACAGCGTGTTTTGTAAACAACATTTCTGTGATGACAAACAGTTTGCAAAGTTGGAATCCCCCAGAATACAAAGCTTGATAATTATCAACAGGGTGTAGGAAAAACTTTGAAAGCTCACTTGGAATACTTAAAGTGCTCGTTTGGATCAGTTGGTTTTTAAAATGTGATAATACACATACTTGTAGAGTCTGTTAATTCGGACACTAGCCCCCGTATGTATGAAATCTAAAGATAAACCGACAAACAGTTTGCAAAGTTGGAATCCCCCAGAATACAAAGCTTGATAATTATCAACAGGGTGTAGGAAAAACTTTGAAAGCTCACTTTGAATACATAAAGTGCTCGTTTGGATCAGTTGGTTTTTAAAATGTGATAATACATACTTGTAGAGAATGTAGAGTCTGTTAATTCTGACTTTAGGAGTCAATGAATGAAAACTACCTACCTATTATAAGGGTTGCCACTCACATTTTAAAAAAGCTGTAGGTACTAGGAAGGTATCGTAAAATCATCCAAACAGGGAACAGTTCGACAAATTCAATGTTTTCTAGGTTTCGTGTGCATACGATTCCCGAAAAAAAATTGAACACTGAACAGCAGTTTGAGAAAAACCAAAAAATACGAGCGGCCGGGTAATTTTGCCGGTCAGTGTTTTTCACCCGCGTTACCCCTTGGGTACCCGGATTTAGTCTCACGTACCCCCGCCACCATAATAATGAGTACCGGGTACCCATACCTAGGTTGATGTGTACCATTACCACTTATAATGAGATTACTGAGTTTTAAACACTCTCAGTACCTTTTGAAAAAATTTCAGTAGGTACTTCAGAACCTTGAGGTCAAAATTCAGTACCTTGAGGTCAAAATTTGCTTTTGTCCACCATTACACAATTTGTTTTCGCGTCCACCCGGAGGGTCTTTTAGTACCCCCGGTTAAGAATCGCTGCACTAACCCAACCCACGCGCACTTCCACCAAGATGTTCACTGCGCCGACTTTGCAATTTATTGGTTTTCTGTGGCAATTGAAATAAACTTGAAGTCTTTACCTCTCCGCGTAATTAACGATAGGCAAATGGGTATAATTGTTCGCCCAAGTGCATTTTTCGTCTGATGTCTAATGGACTTGGGCCGATGTTGTTTATGATGTCTTGTGCCCTGGTGTACATACCGAGATGCTTGCTTCGTGTTTGAATTGTTTTGAACTTGTATTGCCCTCAGCTGCGGTTGCATTTGAATTCTACAAACAATGAAATTTAATACATAAATTGATATTGAATGAAGGAGGGTTTGTAGCTCAAGAAAAGTGTCATCAAATGAAGCAACAAATATTTAGCTACTTTTTTTCAAGTTGAATATTGAGGAAGCTACCTATATCTGCTAAGGTCTTATGGTCCTGAAAGAGAAAATAGAAGAAAGACACCATAGGAGAACGTCAGCCGTTCCGAGAACGAACTGTTTAGGATAAAATCCGCCCCGGGTGGGAATAGAACCCGCAACCTAGCGCTTACAAGGCAGCCACGTGCTATTAGCCTGGCATTTATCTACATATTATCACAATTAAATACATAATAACTACAACGGATCATAGATTGTCTTCTTCTCTCCCTCACTTCTGTAATTTGAACTCACCGCAGCTCCATTTTTTTAATCACCGCAAAATAAAGCTATGGGGAACTTTTGTGTTCACATCTACATATTACACGATTTCAGATTTCAAAGGGAATTATAACTGTTACAAGTGTATAATAGCTCAGGAGAACTCGCACAGAGTCTTAAAAACAGGGCCGGTAAATAACTGGCTAGATTTCATGAAATTTGGCAAGATTTCCATTTCAAGTTAAACTTAAGTTTATCTTAAGATTTCATACATACGGGGGTAGGAGTCAATGAATCAAAACTACCTACCTATTAAAAGGGTTGCCACTCACATTTTAAAAAAGCTGTAGGTACTAGGTAGGTATCGTAAAATCATCCAAACAGGGAACAGTTCGACAAATTCAATGTTTTCTAGGTTTCGTGTGCATACGGACCCCCCCCCCCCCCCCCCCTTGTGAACGCCCCTGTTTGGAGAGAAAAACTCAAAGCGTAATCTTCACCACTTACCACTCGGCATTTCAGATTTCACAGTCAGGACTTAAGCCTATAATAGTGCAAGTTTTTTATGAACAAATGTATGGAGATTATTGTGGAGATTGTAGAACCCCGTGGAGATGTAAGAATGAAGTTCTGTGTAAGCTCTTTTGTTTTCTTTTTTCTCTCTTTTTTTATTCAAATGTAAAAACAATTATTGGATTTTTATTAGGTATTATTATTATTATTTTCAAGTTTATAGATTTTTCCTTCTATCCTGGGTATTTTTCACTGAAGAGAACGTTGCTACTTGATATAATTTATTATTGGTAGATGCCAAGATACTTCGTCCTTTTATTTCCCTATATACCTACATATAAACTGGGTGCCTACTTCCCATGTGTTCAGGACAATAATGTGATCATTGGGGTTATCAAATGTTCATAAACACCACAATAATGATAATCCTTTTATAGGAAGAGGCCCAATGAGCTATCAAATTTCAAAAATATCACCCTCAACAAGATATGGATAGTATTAACCACGATTGAGCTCGTATAATACCTTGCCCCGGGGGCGTCATATTTTTATGAATAATTGTAAAATTTTAGTGGTGTAACTTATCAAAGAGCAACATGCTCGACAATCCAATAAGGTTTACGTTGAAATTTTCAAGCTCGACCTCTAAAAGAAGCCTAACGAGATGGAGCTGAAAGTTCATATTTTAAAATAGGTAGGTACCCACCTGTTTCTAAAAACCCAATTATAAATCAGCCTCCTCTATGCTGTCCCTACCTATATCTGATAGGGATCTTCATATTCACAATCAGACATAACTCTGACTAGGTATGATAAAAGATAAAACCAGGCAGGTTACCTACTTAGAAAGATGTATCTTGAAAAAATTTCACGTTGAAATTATCAAGCGAAGGAATAGGATGATAAAAGATAAAACCAGGCAGGTTACCTACTTAGAAAGATGTATCTTGAAAAAATTTCACGTTGAAATTATCAAGCGAAGGAATACAAATTTACATTCTAAATAGGTAGGTACAAAACTCTGAGAGATTCATCACAAAATAAACCCGAAAACACAGAAAATTTATTCAAAACATGAAATCTCCGGGAACCGGGAACCTACCTACTCATTCATGTCGGTAATTACATATTTATCTCAACCACAGAATAAAATTTTCTAAATCAAAAGAAAAAGCATTTCTCTGAAACAGAATACAGAAGCAACCAGGAGGAGAAGGAAGAAGAAAAGGAGGAGAGGAAGAAAAGGAAAAGGAGGAGGAGGAGGAGGAGGAGAGGAAGGATAAGTATGGTAGGAGAAGGAGGAGGAGGAGGAAGGAAAATGAAGAATAAAGGAAAGAAGACAGAATCCAGAGAGATAATAATTGAAGGGGATTTTTATGCTGAAAATATACATACGAACAGGGACGTTATTCAAAAAGATAACTAGGATGATAGAAAGTAAAAATTAGTTCGCAAAAATGGTCTTCGAATTTCGGCTGTTTAGATGTTAGTAGTCCTCATAGCCACAGTGGCTCTAGTCTATAAAATGCCTTATTCGGTATTGGTGTAACTATTCCTACGTTATAGTGGAGATGCTTCTACTACCACGTACCAACCAATACAAAGTAGTACGTGGTAGATCAGACATCTCCACTAATATGATTCATTTGTTATATCACGTTAGTTAACCAAAAGAAGTGACCGAAATGAGAAAAGACAAACGGAAAGGAACCAAAGAAAGAAGGACCCGAATAGGGTTTCCAGACGTCCGGGTTTTCCCGGACATGTCCGGGTTTTTACATGTTTGTCCGGCGTCCGGGGGGATTTTTGAAAATTTGGGAAATGTCCGGGTTTTTGATGATAAGACTCCAATAATATTAAAAAGCGTTTTTCATTCTTTTGAGAAAAGATTTGAAAAAAAAAGATCATAATAAAATCAGTGAAATGTAGGTATGTTGAAAAAAGTTAGCTCGGCAAAAAAAAAAAAAAAAAAAAAAAAAAAAAAAAACTGAATCGCCAAATCCGCGACCATAATCGCGAAATCCGCGAACATAATCGCGAAATCCGCGAACAAAATCGCGAAATCCGCGAACATAATCGGCAAATCCGCGAACATAATCGCCAAATCCGCGAACATAATCGCCAAATCCGCGAACATAATCGCGAAATCACATAGGTACGATATGTACATAGGTACGATAGGTGATATAGGTAACATACCTATTATTAAAAACAGATAAACAAAATACAGTCGAACCTGGATAAACGAGAATCCAAGGGACCAGCTCATTTTTTCGTTTAACACGTTGAACACCATGAAACCCACCGGTGGGTTTCATGGTGGTTTATTGATGTTCCGTGAAAGTCACCGGTGGGTTTCATCAAATTTTTGGCTTGTACCAAGGTGTCAGGGGCCAAGTTTTTGTCTGGTACATTTTTTCTTTTTTTTAGTTAGTGTTTGGTTCAAAGAAAAAAATCATGTTGGCTTCAATAAATTTTCATTATCTCTCATAGTTTTTGCGTTACACCATTTTTTTGTTGAGACCCACCCGTGACCTTCACGGTACCAAATGAAAAGGTTTGGCTCGAATAAGTATTATAAAAGAAACTCGAAATATTTTTTCATGAACCAATCAGAATTTCTTTTTCCTGTGTTCCAAGAGAATCTATTCACCATAAGAAACACATTGCTGAGCAGGTCATGGGTGAGTTTCAGAGCACGCAATAATACTCAGTCATGAAACCCACCGGTGACCTGCACTGTACAGACAGCAACATCCCGTGAAACCCACCGGTGACCTACACTGTACATATTTAATAATCCAATTTTCGTTCGATGTACATGGGAAAAAACTATAAAAAAGGCCTCGGTGTTCAACGTGTTAAAAATTTGATCTGGAGACCCTAGACCCGAAAAGAGAGAAGATTAGAAGAAACCTACAGAAAGAAAGAGAAGGGTTGGAAGTGGAGATAAAAAAAGGTCTGAAAACATTTGAAGGCAAAAAAAATATAAAATAAAAATAAAGCGAGAAAAGAAAGGCTATGAGAAGGGCATAAAAGAAAGAAATATGGGGGGAAAAGGCCCAGGATAACTAAGGGAGGGGGATGGTTCTGATTCCCGTTTGCAAGTATTTTCTACGCCGCTGAACATCACCTCCCCTTTCCTGACTCAATTTACCTCCCAACAGCTAGCTGTGCATACAAAATCAGAAAATAAAGGGAAGATTCCTTCTCCCTCGCCCTTTTTTCTCCCTTTGAAGGGGGAAAAAACAGGGGAGAAGCAGATCTTCCCTCGTCTTTCCGTTCCTTCCCTTCGTTTGGGAGTAGGGAATAATTCTTGTTTCTTTTTTCTCTCCGTAACTCCCTTAGTTCCCTACCCTTATGTATCTATTCAGCTCGAAATATCTTTGAGCTTCTAACTTTTGAGATGCAAAGTTTGCCCCACAAGTTTAGTAAATCTCATCACAAATAGCTTTTACTTACATAAAATACCAACCTCTGTGAAGATGTTTCTGTATTGTTTCACAGATTTTCCTTCTTTGTAGGACGTTTCTTTGGATAGTTTTACGTATATTCAAATGACATCAATCTTTTTTTTTTCAATAATTTAGCCTTAAGATACCATGCATAATGAGGTTTTGTTTCTTATATAAGTGCCTTAGAATTAGATTGATCTCAGGTACCATAAGCGTTGTACAAAACAATACAAATGACATCGTTCAGATATTTCCAAAGAAAATCAAAGTTAGGTACGGCTGACTTAGGTTCTCTTTACGAAGCCTTTTTTCAATGGAATGTACAACCCAGCCCCTCAATTTTATTGTCTTCATGAGGCTGAGGTAGGAAGGTACCTATTTGATACAAGAAATTCATGATATTGTTGTTTCACTGTGCAATGAGAATGAACAAGTAATTAGAAAGGTAGGTATGTGGGTAAAGCTAAAGTTCCTCTAGCATTATTTACTTAAAGCTCAGCGTCAGACCATTACAAACTCTCACATCTGGTGACATTCATTGGCGGAAGATTCTACCTCCTCTAATAAAGCTAGTAGCTACATTAGCATAAAATAAGTTGATCAAACACACAGCGAGAGAAAATAAAAAGTGCAAATCCAATAGACAGGATAAGATAAACTTACAATTGTAATCTGCATTGTATTCAACATGCTCTGTGTACTTTGTAGATAATACAGTGTTGTCCTCTTCCAGTCCTTTGGTTACGGATCGAAAAGGGCGCAGGATTAGAATTCCCGCCCGGGGCGGATTTTATCCTGAAGGGATAAGGTTCGTACGTCGGAACGGCTGGCTTTCTCCTATCCTGTCTTCCTTCTCTCTTTGATTTCGAGACGATAAGGCCTTAGCAGGTACAGTTCCCTCTATCAAACATAAAATACCTACATACCTAAGTGAAATACGAGAGGTACGAGGTAGGTACCAAGATAAACCTCCAAATTTGGCGCAGTGCACAAATCTGTACGCACCTTTGGGGTAAGCTTGATTTCACGACTTGACTTGAACTCGAACCACTAACCTCCAGAGCCGAAGTCCATCACGCTAAACACTGAAGAGGTAATCCAATAAACAGCTTCTTTATTAGCGTAATTCCTACGCTCACCACCCCCTTACCCTTTCATGTTAGATCAAATACCTCCCTCTCCCCCTCCATCCCTTCAAATACCTCCCCCCATCAAATACCCCCTCTCCAACCTAGGCTTTGTATTTTCTTTCAATTAGAGGTTCGGAATGAAATGAATTTGTTTCAACTGGACAAGTGTAGGGAGCACTCTTTGATTGTCTGCTAAATCATCAATATGTAAGTTTCTATATTTATGTAAGATATGTAGAATTGTTTTGGATCATCAACATCAAGAGACGAGTACATTCAAAACGGGAAATAGTAATCTTTTGAAAAAAAAAAAAAAAAAAAAAAAAAAAAAAACCCTTCTGTAAATTGTTTTAAAGACTGAACGTCCAAACCCGAATTGGAATTATGCTATCTGAAAGACACACAAAAGTTGTAAAAAAAAAAAAAATGTTCAGGGGTAAAAAAGAATGACTAGGGGGAAGGGGGTGTAACACGCCCCCTCCTGAATTCCCATCCCCCCAGTGTCTGATTGACGCACTTGTTCTGAATCCCTGGTATTGTGTTGTAAGGATGATTTGTCCTGTTATTGAGTCGGTGCCCTGCCTGGCCCCCTCCCCCTATCATTAGACATAACAACACGGCTGAAAATGATGGGCAATAGATATTTATATTAACCCACTGAAAATGGGCATTGATTTTATTTTATTTATTTATTTTTTTTTTTTTTTGTAGATAAAATTTTTGCCTTTTGAGCTTGGGAAAAAACTGAGGCAAAAATTTGAGAGGGTCTAAAAGCCAGGAACAGTGGACAATCAAGAGGTATTACTGAAACTCAGCACCTGATTTCCGAATTCCAGTTTTTCGCTTTCTTTTTGCCTGTTGATTTGTTTCAAGTACCTACCTAGGGTTTCCGAAATAGTGACGCTCCTAAATGGCAAAGTATGTAGCTAAAAAAAAAAAAAAAAAAAAATGCATGAATAAATTAATCAATCTACTCATTTTGCAACTTGCAACCCCCTACTTCTTCAGCAAAAAAGTGAGTTTAAAAGAGAGAATTTTTTTCTAATTGCGTAATGTTCAATAGAGACCAAAAATTATTCATTAAAAAGAAAATTTCAAGACGTCTAGAGAGGTGGCTTGATAGAGGGGAGGAAGAAGGGAAGGAGAGGGAGAAAGATCAGATAGACAGAGACAGGAACAAACCATACCTGTTTAGACCAAAGTCCACCCTGGCCCGGAATTGTTGAGTTCCAAATGTAACAAAATATTTGAGTACCTAATAAAGTATTTGATTTTCCAACTGTAGAATAGAATATACCTTATTTATACTGCAAGAATGAGACCGAAAAGTCCCTTTATTCCTACAGTCTAAACAAGGTCTTATGTATTTGGTACAGAATAGGTGTAAATTTTATCATAGAAATCTTGCTTGAATTAAAAAAAGGAGAAAAAATACAGAGTATTCCGAAAGTATGTGATTTCCCAGGTGTTGGACGAGCTGATCAGGAAGTACGGAGGTGGAACTGGAGAGACAGAAGTGGAAGAGCACACTCAGTGCCATCGAGGAAGAGGTAAAGTCTAAAATCTATTTATTATTATTTTTAGGTTTGATAGGAAGAAGAGATAAGAGCTACATAGGGAAAAGAGTTGGGAGAATGGATGTGAGGATGAGAAAAGGGCGAGGTAAACTGAAGAAAAGGTGGAAAGATTGTGCGAATTAAGACCTGGGTGAGAAAATTTTAACGGGACATGATTTACGCAATAGGGCTGCCTCGAAGAGACTGACAAGAAACGCCGAGCCTGGAGTCGAAGAAGAAGACTCGTAATAATAACAGTGTCTATTCCATATCTCGGCTGAGATTGAACCTGCACCCTTTTGATTACCGGGTGAGACCATTACCGAGGCAGATTATACTGTCGGCTAGGACTTGATAGACCCATTATTAGCTGACTTCTATTGTAGATGAGACATTACTTTCACGTAACAATGTTTAAAGGGCAACTTGGTTCTAAAAAAAGTACTCTTTAAAAAGTGCTTACAGTCTTTTGCACACAGAATAAATCCATATATGTACCTACTTCATTATTTCAGGTTATTGAAATCACCAAGAAGTACACCTCGTCACGGAAGATCGAGCCTAACTTCACCGCTCAGGATCTGACAGATGGAGTCAAAATATTGGACAACAGGCGATTCAAGTTGAACAGCGAAGATACCGCGAGAATATTGAGTATCTTACAGAAGCGAAATAGAGCGCTGAGTGCTCTGCACGGGGGAGTGCCCGTGTTACAATGCTAGAGTTGTCAAAGTTCCGAGGCCCAGTCCGGAAAGGGAAAGTGTTGTAGCCCTCGCAGAAATTTTCGTTGTTATGAACTGAGTTGTATTCGATTATGTGACTTTTAATTCAGTCATCATACGAAATTTCTCTTTGGAATAGTTTGGACAATGGCCCCCTACCACACCCGCTGCCAGTCCAAACTAGTCCAAAGAGAAATTTTGTATGATGACTGAATAAAAGTCACATAATCGAATACAACTCTGTTGAACAGCTGTAATATAATGTCTAGGGGACTGATAGTAATAGATGTGCAACTTGACTTGTGTAAGATACTGTTTACAACGAGAAAGTCACAGGAAAGTATTTCGCACAAGGTAATTTAGGTCAGCTACTTACTATCAGGTACACTTGATCAGGTCCGCGTGTCAAGTCTACCTAACACCTGATAGTGACTGGCTGGCCTTACAATATTTATCATCAGTGGACACTTTGCTTAACACCAATACCTCAGTAAGCTATCGCTATACGGACCATACACATTTCGGTCTACCGAACTGGTCTGCCTGTTGTTGGGTGGAAGAGCTCCTTTAGAAGAGACCTGTCATTAAAAAATTAATAAATTCAATTAAAGGTACTTTCATTTCCTTAAGCACAACACCATCCTTTTCCGGTATTGAGGTCTTTTGTTGAAAATGGTAAAGAGTTGCAATATTGCCAAGTATGTAGACATGTTAATAAAACAGTATCTGTTTGTACTGTACTATTTTGTTGTTTAGTAGAAAGTACCACCGATATTTCGAGTTTCTTTTATAATACTTATTCGAGCCAAACCTTTTCATTTGGTACCGTGAAGGTCACGGGTGGGTCTCAACAAAAAAAATGGTGTAACGCAAAAACTATGAGAGATAATGAAAATTTATTGAAGCCAACATGATTTTTTTCTTTGAAACAAACACTATCTTAAAAAAAAAAAAAATGTACCAGACAAAAATTTGGCCCCTGACACCTTGGTACAAGCCAAAAACTTGATGAAACCCACCGGTGACTTTCACGGAACATCAATAAACCACCATGAAACCCACCGGTGGGTTTCATGGTGTTCAACGTGAACCTTAGTGATCCGATCATTAGAATAACATCACCTTTTCCTATCACAGTTTCATCACTTTTTGTACTGTTCTTTGTTCTGTATCATTTTTCATTGATTTAGTTTAGAGGGTTTTTCATATTAGCTTTGATTGTACAAAGTCACAGTACTTACCTATATGGGATTTTCTCAGTTATAGGTAACTGTTTAGTTCTAATGTTATAGTTGTGCTTTATTTTATATTTCTTCACCAATAAGACTTATTGTAAAAAGAAATGTACAAAATGCGAAAAGCGTTTATAATCAAACATTACCTATCCTATTGCATTTCTATAGTGCAAAGCAAGAAAATGGTATGAATAAACCTGGGATTTACAGTTATTGTGAACTCTATGAAAAGGTGCAATATAAGGGGTATTTTCCTTTGGGGAAACTGACCACTGGAAAATCGACAACTGCATGAAACCCACCGGTGACTTTCACGGAACATCAATAAACCACCATGAAACCCACCGGTGGGTTTCATGGTGTTCAACGTGTTAAAAAGTAGGACATTTGATTCCAAAAACCCGGACATTCCATCGAAAACCCGGACATTTCCCAAATTTCAAAATGTATAGTTTGCACCAGTGCCCAGGGTGCAGAGAACACTGCATTTGCCTTACTTGAGTTACACACGATCGTTCTTCTTCACATTCCGATGAAAGCAAACACTTTTACTGGTTTTGTTGATGTTTCATGAATACGAATTCCATAATGTAAAGACTATCATTAGTCATGTAAAATACACATGAACTAAAAAGGTTTGTTGATGTTTCATGAATACGAATTCCATAATGTAAAGACTATCATTAGTCATGTAAAATACACATGAACTAAAAAGGTGAATAGAAGGGGAGAAAGCACGCAACCCTGTCTGACACCTCTGAGAATCATAATATCTTCTGATAGGCCTTCTTCCACTTTGATTTTTTGGGTTAGTTATAGCACACAAAAAAGACTACTTTCCGGACTTACCTCTATGATGGTCTGTTTGGTGAGAGTGGCCATTAGTTCCGGCAACATCCGAATATCTTCGTTCAAATTCGGGCACGACGGCCCTTGCTCCTCGTCCATCATTTCGAACCCTTACCCTATCAAAACAAAAACTAAAATGAACGGAAAAGTTACGAATACATAATTAAAATTATTTTTTAGACTGTTATTAATGTTATAAAATGTCACAGGTAGATTAGGTAAATATCCTGTGAGTTCACTGTCTTATCTTTGTTAGTTGCAGAGATTGAGTTTCTTATCTTTTAAGCTAAGCTTTGTTAGTTGCAGAGATTGAGAAAGTATGCTATGGATGATTTATCACATTAAAATATTAATAATTATTATCTCGGCAATGGATTTTTGAGGAAGTGAATCCGTAACCTTCTGGCAACTCGATTCAGTTTTGTTCGCCTCCACCCCTACTTTTGCCTCAACCTCCATTTTCGCCTCCCCCTCCATTTTCACC